>NW_026576667.1:45000-52500 GCF_028641065.1 Leucoraja erinaceus
CCCCCACCACACACCTTATCACATAACACACACCCCATTACACACCCACACACACACCCCCTCTCCCCTATACAGAGATAACCCACCCACATTACATACCACAGATAGAAGATTCTCATTTTCCCCACACACAACAACAGGCGGACCTCTCCCCCATACCATCCACATCTCCTCTCCCACACAGGACCACACACACACATTACACACCACCTCTCACCCCACACCCCACACATAATACACACCCACACTCCCTCATCCCCCACACACACAGGCACACACATTATACCCCCTATCCCCCCACATTATTACACATGTACATTACCCCACACACCTCACCCCACACACATTATCCCACACCCCCTCACACATCTCCCACACACATTACACCCACACACACAACCCCCTCCCCCAACCCCACACAGACACAACATTAACACCAATTACCCCCCTAACACCCCACACACATTACACACATATCCCCACACACCCCACACACACACACCACAGACCCACCTCTACACCCACAACATGACACCTACCCCACACACACTACCCCACACACACCCCCCACAGCTCCCTCCACCCACACACACACACATAGATACACCACACACACATGTAAAACTCCACCACACACATTGTACCCCACACCACCCACACATACCCACATCTCCACCCACATTAAAAATCCACATCCCCCACACACTGATCCCCCCATACCCCACAACATTATCCCACATCTCCTCTCCCCCCACACACATGATACACACACACCCATTTATCCCCCATCTCCCTCTCCCCAACCACACATGATCCACACACATTATACCCACATCCCCACTCCCCACCACCACACGATCCCCACACATTACCTCCCTCTCCCCACACATTATACCCACACACCCCACATCTCCCCCACATACCATAACCACACACACAATTCATTACCCCACCCCCCACATATACCCACATCTCCCCCCCCCCACCATTACCCCCACACCACCCACACACCTACCCCACTCCCCCCATGACCCCCCACACATTGGATACCCCACACCTCCCTCACTTACCCCACACACATGATCCCACACACACCCACATTATCCCCACAACTGGGGGGATCACATCCCCACCCCCACACATGATCCCACACACATGTACCCCCTCCACCCACATTATATTATCCACACACATTATACCCACATCTCCCTCCCCACACCACATGCCCCACACACATGATACCCCTCTCCCACACACAGGTACCACACACATACCCCCATTACCCCACATCTCCCTCTCTCCCCCCCACATTACCCCCACACACCACATTACCCCCTCTCCCCCCACATTATACCCACACATTACCCCCACATTATCCCCACACATTACCCCCCCATTATCCCCCCACATTATACCCCACATCTCCCTCTCTCCCACACATCCCCCTCTCCCATTATACACATTACCCCCTCTCCCTCTCCCCACATTACCCCCTCTACCTCCACATACCCAAAAATTCGACCCCCACACACTCCCTCCCCACCACATGTATACCCCACATCTCAGGGTTCTCTCCCACACATTACCACACCCGCAGAGAAACCCCACACATCTCCCCACATCTCCCTCTCCCCCCACACACATGATCCCCCACACATTACCCCTCTCCCCCCACATATATCCCACATCTCCCTCTCCCCCCACACACATGATCCCCACACATTACCCCCTCTCCCTCACACATTATACCCCACATCTCCCTCTCCCCCCCACACATGATCCCACACACATTATACCCCACATCTCCCCTCTCCCCACACACATGATCCCACACACATACCCCCTCTCCCCCCACATTATACCCACGCATGATCCCCACATCTCCCTCTCCCCCCACACACATGATCCCCCACACATTACCCCCTCTCCCCCCCATTATCCCCATATCCCCCTCCTCCCCCCCCCCCCACACACACACACGCGTTGCCCTCACCTGTCTCGGTGCGGGGGGGACGGGGGGACTGCCGGCTCCGTCGGGTGTGGGTGCCCCGGACTGCCCGGGTGTTGGTGTGTGGAGGAGGGGGCGGTGGTGGAGGGGGTGGGGGGGAGGGGGTGGGTGGGGGGGGTACGGGGGGCTCGGCCTGCCCCCCTGCCCGCCTCAGGCTGCGGTTCTCCCGGCCCAGCCGCTCCAGCTGGCGCTCCAGCTCGTCGATGCGGCGCCGCTGCTGCTCCAGCAGCTTCTGCTGCGACTCGATGATGTTGTTGAGCTCCAGCAGGTACTCCACGGCCCGGCTCGGGCTGTCGGGCTGCCCCTCCATCCCTGTCTGTCTCTCTCTCTCCCCTCACACACGGCCACACGGACACGGCGAGTTCAGCACCGGCCGCCGACGGACAGCGCTGCCCGGCTCAGCCCCCGCGCTCACCAACACCAACCGCCATCTCCCTCCCTCCTCGCGCGCTCTCGCTCTCTCCCTCCTCCTCTCTCCCGCGCCCGCGCGCGCGCTCGCTCGCTCTGGGGGGAGTGAGGGTGCGCGCGCCCGAGGGGGGGGGGGGGGGAGAGCGAGCGGCGTCGACTGGCAGCGGCGGGGGGGGGGGGGGGGAGTCACGTGGGGGGGGTATGAGGGGGGGGGGGTAGAGGGAGAGGAAAGGGGGGGAGAGAGTCACGTGGGGAGGGGTGTGCAGGGTGTGGTTGAGGGAGGGAGAGAGTCACGTGGGGAGGGGTGCGTGGGAGGAGAGAGTCACATGGGGTGGTGTGTGGGAGAGGGATAGAGAGTCACGTGGGGAGGGGTGTGCAGGGTGTGGTTGAGGGGGGGAGTCACGTGGGGAGGTGTGTGTGTGGGAGGTGAGAGTCACGTGGGGCGGGTGTGTGGGAGAGGGAAAGAGTCACGTGGGGAGGTGTGTGTGTGTGTGGAGGGAGAGAGTCACGTGGGGAAAGGGTGGGAGGGAGGGAGGGGAGTCACGTGGGGAGGGGTGTGGAGGGAGGGGAGAGTCACGTGGGCGGGGTGTGTGGGAGAGGGAAATAGTCACGTGGGAGGTGTGTGTGTGGAGGGAGAGGGAGTCACGTGGGGAAAGGGGTGGAGGGGGGGAGAGTCACGTGGGGAGGGGTGTGTGTGTGTGGGAGAAGGAGGGAGAGTCACGTGGGGAAAGGGGAGGGAGGGAGAGAGTCACGTGGAAAGGGGGTGCAGAGGGAGGAGGAAGAGAGGGTCACGTGGGGAGGGGGTGTTGTAGCGGGAAGGGGAGTCACGTGGGGGGGGTGTGGAAGGAGAGTCACGTGGGGGAGGGGTGTGCCGAGAGGGTTATGAAGAGAGGGGCGGGTCACGTGGGGAAGGGTGTGGAGTGAGTCACGTGGAGAGAGGGTGTGTGTGGTTGAGGGAGAAAAGGGGGAGAGTCACGTGGAAAGGGGATTGAGGGAGCGGGAAAGAGTCACGTGGGGAGGAGTATGCAGGGTGTATGAAGAGAGGGAGGGTCACGTGGGGGAGGGTGTGTGGGAGAGTCACGTGGGGAAGGTGCGGAGGGAGAGTCACGTGGGGGGAGAGGGTGTGTGGGGGAGAGTCACGTGGGGAGGAGGAGTATTGCGGGTGTATGAAGAGAGGGAGAGTCACGTGGGGAGGGTGTGTGGGAGAGTCACGTGGGGAGGGTGTGTGGCTGAGGGACAGTCATGTTGAAAGGGGTTGAGGAAAGAGTGTCACGTGGGGAGGGGTGTGGAGGGAGTATGAAGGGAGGGAGAGAGGGTCACGTGGGGAGGATGTGTGGTGGAGGGAGAGAGTCACGTGGGGAGGGTTACGTGGAAAGGAGGTGTAAGGGTTTTGGTGGGGGGGGTTCACGTGGGGAGGGGTGTGGTTTGAGGGAGAGTCATGTGGAAAGCTATTATCTTTGGTGGAAAGGGGGTTGAGGGAGACGGGTGGGTGGGAGGGAGGGAGGAGAGAGAGAGAGAGAGCGAACGGCGTCGACCAGCAGCGGCAGCGCCCGCCAGCGAGAGAGCGTCACGAGGCGAGCGTCACGTGTGGAGGGAGGGGAGTTGGTGGGAAAGGGGAGGGGTTGGGTTGCAGCGTCACGTGGCGAAGACGCGTCGTGTAGAGAGCGTCACGTGTGGAGGGGGGGGCGATTGGGCTGGGAGGGTGAGTCACGTGTGGAGTGACGTGGGGGCCGGTCGGTGCGAGGGCGGGAAAGGGGGGGAGCGCGTGAGGCGACGACGGTTGGTGACAGTTGGGAGGGTCAGCGCGGGGCCAACTGTATATACCGCAACTTGTGTATAAATCACCACATATATAAATACATGTACACTCACACAATACATGTGCATGCATACAAATGCATATACACGTCTGTACAAATGCATATACACGTCTGTACAAATGCATATACTCGTCTATAAATGCGTATACACGTCTATAAATGCATATACACTGCTACAAATGCATATACTCGTCTATAAATGCGTATACACGTCTATAAATGCATATACACATCTACAAATGCATATACACTGCTACAAATGCATATACACGTCTATAAATGCGTATACACGTCTATAAATGCATATACACATCTACAAATGCATATACACTGCTACAAATGCATATACACGTCTATAAATGCATATACACGTCTGTAAATGCATATACTCGTCTATAAATGCATATACACGTCTATAAATGCATATACACGTCTGTAAATGCATATACTCGTCTATAAATGCATATACACGTCTATAAATGCATATACACGTCTATAAATGCATATACACGTCTATAAATGCATATACACGTCTGTACAAATGCATATACACGTCTATAAATGCATATACACATCTGTACAAATGCATATACACGTCTATAAATGCATATACTCGTCTATAAATGCACATACTCGTCTATAAATGCATATACTCGTCTATAAATGCGTATACACGTCTATAAATGCGTATACTCGTCTATAAATGCATATACACGTCTATAAATGCATATACACGTCTATAAATGCATATACTCGTCTATAAATGCATATACTCGTCTATAAATGCATATACTCGTCTATAAATGCATATACACGTCTATAAATGCATATACACGTCTATAAATGCATATACTCGTCTATAAATGCATATACTCGTCTATAAATTCCTCCTAATGGATAAATCAGACCAATTCATAACGAGTTGGTCTCCATTCGTCGTTTTCTTGGAATCATATGGTGCAACACAATTGTAAAAAATAACTGTTTCAGGACTGGACGAGGGTTGGTCAAGATTATAAATAATGATCTCCTTTTCTTTTTTATTTTATTTTATTTTCTCTATTTTCTCTCTCAACTTTCTTCATTTACTCGTTTTCTATTTCACATCTTTCTATCCTTTACTATCTAACTTCTTTTTCTTATTCTAATCTTTTTTCAATGTAACAAAAAAAAAGAAGTTGTACATAAAATGTATTATGAAAATATATATTAGGCACTTTGGTGCCATATTACTGTACTTACTTCTAATAAAATATACACGTCTATAAATGCATATACTCGTCTATAAACGCATATACACGTCTGTAAATGCATATACTCGTCTATAAATGCATATACGCGTCTGTACAAATGCATATACACGTCTATAAATGCGTATACACGTCTATAAATGCATATACACGTCTATAAATACGTATACACGTCTATAAATGCATATACACGTCTATAAATGCATATACACATCTACAAATGCATATACACTGCTACAAATGCATATACACGTCTATAAATGCATATACACGTCTGTAAATGCATATACTCGTCTATAAATGCATATACACGTCTATAAATGCATATACACGTCTATAAATGCATATACTCGTCTATAAATGCATATACTCGTCTATAAATTCCTCCTAATGGATAAATCAGACCAATTCATAACGAGTTGGTCTCCATTCGTCGTTTTCTTGGAATCATATGGTGCAACACAATTGTAAAAAATAACTGTTTCAGGACTGGACGAGGGTTGGTCAAGATTATAAATAATGATCTCCTTTTCTTTTTTATTTTATTTTATTTTCTCTATTTTCTCTCTCAACTTTCTTCATTTACTCGTTTTCTATTTCACATCTTTCTATCCTTTACTATCTAACTTCTTTTTCTTATTCTAATCTTTTTTCAATGTAACTAAAAAAAAGAAGTTGTACATAAAATGTATTATGAAAATATATATTAGGCACTTTGGTGCCATATTACTGTACTTACTTCTAATAAAATATACACGTCTATAAATGCATATACTCGTCTATAAACGCATATACACGTCTGTAAATGCATATACTCGTCTATAAATGCATATACGCGTCTGTACAAATGCATATACACGTCTATAAATGCGTATACACGTCTATAAATGCATATACACGTCTATAAATACGTATACACGTCTATAAATGCATATACACGTCTATAAATGCATATACTCGTCTATAAATGCATATATTCGTCTATAAATTCCTCCTAATGGATAAATCAGACCAATTCATAACGAGTTGGTCTCCATTCGACGTTTTTTTGGAATCATATGGTGCAACACAATTGTAAAAAATAACTGTTTCAGGACTGGACGAGGGTTGGTCAAGACTATAAATAATGATCTCCTTTTCTTTTTTATTTTATTTTCTTTTCTCTATTTTCTCTCTCAACTTTCTTCATTTACTCATTTTCTTTCTTCACACACTATATATTTCACATCTTTCTATCCTTTACTATCTAACTTATTTTTCTTATTCTAATCTTTTTTCAATGTAACAAAAAAAAAAGAAGCTGTACATAAAATGTATTATGAAAATATATATTAGGCACTTTGGTGCCATATTACTGTACTTCTAATAAAATATACACGTCTATAAATGCATATACTCGTCTATAAATGCATATACACGTCTATAAGTGCACATACACATCTATAAATGCATATACACGTCTATAAATGCATGTAGTCTATAAATGCATGTAGTCTATAAATGCATGTACACGTCTATAAATGCATGTACACGTCTATAAGTGCACAGTCTATAAATGCATGTAGTCTATAAATGCATATACTCGTCTATAAATGCATGTACACGTCTATAAATGCATATACTCGTCTATAAATGCATATACACGTCTACAAATACAGACACATCTATAAATACATACACATATTTATAAATGCATATACACGTATATATAAATACATTCACATGTCTGTATAAATACATACTTGTCTCTAAATACATACACATTTACACACATGTCTGTATAGATGCATATACACACATGCATGTCTGTAAATGCGTATACACACACGCACATGTATACTTGGTATATATTCGATTCCTCTTGTTATGTCCATGGGGTCATTGATGTAATGGTGTAGCCTAGATGGTTCCGCTGACTTCCACTGGTCTCTCCATCTCGTCTTGACCCTGTCGGCCTTGGAAGCGCCAGTGGGTGTTGTTCGGAGCAGCTCTTGGGCTTGCGTGGCAAAGGGGC
>NW_026576667.1:60000-72500 GCF_028641065.1 Leucoraja erinaceus
AGTTCATTGGCTATATTTAAGGGGGAGTTAGATGTGGCCCTTGTGGCTAAAGGGATCGGGGGTATGGAGAGAAGGCAGGTACGGGATACTGAGTTGGATGATCAGCCATGATCGTATTGAATGGTGAACGGTGCAGGCTCGAAGGGCCGAATGGCCTCTACTCCTGCACCTATTTTCTATGTTCTTAAGTCACTAGCCACATGGGCTCGGATAGACTGGATGTGGAGAGGCTACAATTAGAGTGATACAGTGCGGAAACAGGCCCTTTCTATGAAAGGGAGGTTAGACTGGGGCGGCCGGGCCGAATGTCCTCCTCGCTGGGGAATTTGCAGGGGGGGAAGTTGTTGAGCCTGTTTGTTGGCTGACGAGGGATCAGATAACACCTTGTGTGTAAACGATACGGGTCTATTGTGTGGCTTGGAATGTTATTTGGACCAGGGTGGTTGATCGGCAAGCTGCTCGGAGAGAGGGGGGAGGGGAGAGGGGGGACCCAACCCCCCCCACCCCACCCACCCCCGTTCCATCTTCACCTCAGGGCGCTGTCCCCCTCTCACTGTGCGGAGTTTGCACGTTCTCCCTCCATCCGTGACCTGCGTGGGTTTTCTCCGGGCGCTCCGGTTTCCTCCCCCACTACACTGACGTGCGCTTTCAAGCGACTTCCTGTAAGTTGTCCCTGGATAGGAGAGAACTAGCATGCGGGCCGATCGCGGGTTGGCATGGACTCGGTGGGCCGAAGGGCCTCTATCTCGAAACTAAACCAGAGGTAGCTTTTCCACACTTTTCGAGGGTGGTGGGTGTATGGAACGAGCTGCCGGAGGAGGTAGTTGAGGCTGCGACTATCCCAACGTTTAAGAAACAGTTAGACTGGTACATGGATCGGACGGGTTTGGAGGGATGTGGGCCAAACGCGGGCAGGTGGGACTAGTGTAGATGGGGCATGTTGGGCAAGATGGGCTGAAGGGCCTGTTTCCACACTGTATCACTGCATGATACTGAGGACCGAGATGAGAAAAACATTTTTTTTCACACACACAGAGAGTGGTGAATCTGTGGAATTCTCTGCCACAGAAGGTAGTTGAGGCCACACAGTTCATTGGCTATATTTAAGAGGGAGTTAGATGTGGCCCTTGTGGCTAAAGGGATCAGGGGGTATGGAGAGAAGGCAGGTACAGGATACTGAGTTGGATGATCAGCCATGAACATATTGAATGGCGAATGGTGCAGGCCCTTCCTTCAGCCCAACATGCCCCATCTACACTAGACACACCTGCCCGCGTTTGGCCCATATCCCTCCAAACCTGTCCTATCCATGTACCAGTCTAACGTTGGGATAGTCCCAGCCTCAACTACCTCCTCCGGCACCTCGTTCCATACACCCACCACCCTCGAAAAGTGTGGAAAAGTTGCCCCTCAGATTCCTATTAAATCTATTCCCCCTTAACCTTGAACCCGTGTCCTCTGGTCCTCGATTCCCCTACTCTGGGTAAAAGTTACCCCTCAGATTCCTATTAAATCTATTCCCCCTTCACCTTGAACCCGTGTCCTCTGGTCCTCGATTCCCCTACTCTGGGCAGGAGACTCTGTGCGTGTATAGACACACAGAACAGTTTAGGAACAAAACAGACTCACAATGTCCATGCCTAACTTGATGCCAATCTTATCTCGTCTGCCTGCATCTGATCTATATCGCTCCACATCATGTTGGCCATCAGATAAACCGTTCAACATCACCATGGTATCTGGTTACACCCATCACCCACCTTCCAGGTACACACCACCCTCATATGTAAAATAAAAACCTGCCCGACCCATCAACTTTAAACTCCTGAACAAGTGTCTCGACCCGAAACGTCACCCATTCCTTCTCTCCAAAGATGCTGCCTGTCCCGCTGAGTTACTCCAGCACTCTGTGAAACGTCACCTATCCATGTTCTCCACACAGATGCCGCCTGACCCGCTGAGTTATGGTGCAGCAGCATCTATGGAGCTAAGGAAATAGGCAACTTTTCGGGCCGAAATCCTTCTGGAAATAGGCAACGTTTCAGGCCGAAACGTTGCCTATTTCCTTAGCTACATAGATGCTGCCTGACCCGCTGAGTTATTCCAGCACTCTGTGAAACGTCACCTATCCATGTTCTCCACACAGATGCTGCCTGACCCGCTGAGTTACTCCAGCACTCTGTGAAACGTCACCTATCCATGTTCTCCACACAGATGCTGCCTGACCCGCTGAGTTACTCCAGCACTCTGTGAAACGTCACCTATCCATGTTCCCCACAGATGCTGCCTGACCCGCTGAGTTATGGTGCAGCAGCATCTATGGAGCTAAGGAAATAGGCAACTTTTCGGGCCGAAATCCTTCTGGAAATAGGCAACGTTTCGGGCCGAAACCCTTACGGGTTTCGGCCCGAAACGTTGCCTATTTCCTTACCTCCATAGATGCTGCTGCACCCGCTGAGTTACTCCAGCACTCTGTGAAACGTCACCTATCCGTATTCTCCACACAGATGCTGCCTGACCCGCTGAGTTACTCCAGCACTCTGTGAAACGTCACCTATCCATGTTCTCCACACAGATGCTGCCTGACTCGCTGAGTTACTCCAGCACTCTGTGAAACGTCACCTATCCATGTTCTCCACACAGATGCTGCCTGACCCGCTGAGTTACTCCAGCACTCTGTGAAACGTCACCTATCCATGTTCTCCACAGATGCTGCCTGACCCGCTGAGTTACTCCAGCATTGTTATTCCTCCTTTCACAAAGTAACAGGGCGTTAATGGAACCACACCTGCACCATGCAGATTGATTTTGCCTACCTATCACAGAGGCACAGAGACATTTGCCAAACTGGTTTTCTAGGACCCAGAAGAAGCAGGACTGGAGATGCTGGTTTACATGTGGTTTGGGCAGCTCAGGGTAGCGTCTCTGGATCGGGGAATGGGCAGGTGATGTTTCGCACATCGGATGAGACCTGTTAGTCCGGGCGAGTGACGTTCAGCGCTTGCCAGGGTCTGTGTGGGGTGGGGATTTCACCATCCCCCTCCCTCCACCCACACCCACCCTCACACACCCCTCGCTCAGCTGAAGAGGCTGGGTCAAGAAATCGTCGATCCAGGTCTGACTGAGGTAAGGATTGTCGGAGCGGGGGAACGTTCCCAAGGGAATTCCATTGGGAAGGATGGATGGATGGGGAGAGAGGGAGGGAGGGAGGGAGAGGGAGAGAGACAGAGAGAGACAGAGAGACAGAGAAAGAGAGAGAGAGAGAGAGAGACACAGATAGAGAGAGACAGAGAGAGAGAGAAAGAGGGAGAGACAGAGAGAGAGACACAGAAAGAGGGAGAGAGAGAGACAGAGAGACACAGAAAGAGGGAGAGACAGAGAGAGACACAGAAAGAGAGAGAGAGAGAGAGAGAGAGAGAGACACACAGACAGAGAGACACAGAGAGACAGAGAGACAGAGAGAGAGACACAGAGAGACAGAGAGAAACAGAGAGACAGAGAGACAGAGACCGATAGAGAGAGAGAGACAGAAAGAGAGACAGAGAGAGAGACAGAGACAGAAAGAGGGAGGGAGAGACAGAGAGAGAGACAGATAGAGAGAGACAGACAGAGAGACACAGAAAGAGGGAGAGAGACAGAAAGAGGGAGAGACAGAGAGAGACACAGAAAGAGGGACAGAGAGACACAGAGAGCCCAAAACAACAGGTTGGAGAGGGGGAGGGGGGTCTGAACGAGGAGGGGACAGAGTTTGAGAAAGCCCTACTCGTGAGAGTGTGGATGAGAGAGAGAGAGAATGTAAGTAGGAGTGTGAGAGGGAGTGTGTGGAAGGGAGGGAGGTTTGGGTGGGAGGTGACGGAGCAGGTATTTAGTTGCTCAGGGTGTTTTGTGTGCCGTTTCCCCAAACAGACAGAGTGCGTTCGGACTGTACGGACTCACCCCGGGCGCTGTGTGTCGGCGCTGGCTGGTCTTGCCTCCGTATCCGGCGCGGTGAATCCTCGGTGGGCAGCGTACAATCTCACAGCCCGGAGGCACCAACAGCGTTTCTGAACGCCGGGGGGCAAGTTTATAACCTGACAGGTGAGCGGAGCGCTGGAGGAGGGAGGGGAGGTGAGATGGGGGAACGCAAGCAAGGAGACTTGAAGACACAGTGCCGGAGGATCAGCAAGACTGTGTTTAGTTTAGAGATACAGCGCGGAAACAGCCCCTTCGGCCCACCCAGTCCGTTCTGACCAGCGATCCCCGCACACTAACAACACCCTACACACACCAGGCACAGTTCACACTTGTACACCAAAGCCAATTAACATACAAAACCCGCACGTCCTTGGAGCGGGGGAGGAAACCGGAGCGCCCGGAGAAAACCCACGGGAAGAACATGCAAACTCCATACAGGCAGCACCCTGGTGAGACCACACCTGGACAAGGGGTCACAGCTTAAGGATAAAGGGGAAATCCTTTAAAACCGAGATGAGAAGAGCTTTTTTCACACAGAGAGTGGTGAATCTCTGGAACTCTCTGCCACAGAGGGTAGTTGAGGCCACACAGTTCATTGGCTATATTTAAGAGGGAGTTAGATGTGGCCCTTGTGGCTAAGGGGATCAGGGGGTATGGAGAGAAGGCAGGTACGGGATACTGAGTTGGATGATCAGCCATGATCATATTGAATGGCGGTGCAGGCTCGAAGGGCCGAATGGCCTCACTCCTGCACCTAATTTCTATGTTTCTATGTATTGTGTGCAGTTTTGGCCTGTTGGCCTTCATAACAAGAGGAGTTGAGTATAGGAGCAAAGAGGTCCTTCTGCAGTTGTACAGGGCCCTGGTGAGACCACACCTGGAGTATTGTGTGCAGTTTTGGCCCCCTAATTTGAGGAAGGACATTCTTGCTATTGAGGGAGCCCAGCGTAGGTTCACCAGGTTAATTCCCGGGATGGCGGGACTGTCATATGCTGAGAGAATGTGGAGCGGCTGTGGGCTTGTACACTCTGTGGAGTTTAGAAGGATGAGAGGGCATCTCATTGAAACATATATGAGATTGTTAAGGGTTTGGACACGCTGGAGGCAGGAAACATGTTCCCGATGTTGGGGGAGTCCAGAACCAGGGGCCACACACACACACACAGTTTAAGAATAAGGGGTCGGCCATTTAGAACGGAGACGAGGAAACACTTTTTCTCACAGAGAGTTGTGAGTCTGTGGAATTCTCTGCCTCAGAGGGCGGTGGAGGCCGGTTCTTTCAAGAGAGCTAGATAGGGCTCTTAAAGATAGCGAGAGAGAGGCAGGGGATATGGGGAGAAGGCAGGAACGGGGAACTGATTGGGGATGATCAGCCACGATCACATTGAATGGCGGTGCTGGCTGGAAGGGCCGAATGGCCTCTACTCCTGCACCTATTGTCTATTGTCGGGGATGGAACCCGGGTATCTGGCGCCACGAGGCAGCGACTACCGTGCGTGGGGACCTGACACCGCATAGTTCCTCCAGCACTTTTTATCCCCTGTGAACCAGCATCTGCAGTTACCTTATCAGCAGGAATCCAGTTTTACGAAATTCCTCGCGAGCAAAACACCACAGAATTTTGACAGTGCCTGCCTGAGACTTTATCTGTCATCGACACATGTCTAATTTGTCTGTGCATGCCTTGAACTGGTAGAACAGCCCAGCTGAGAACTGGTTCTCTGGAAGGAACTGCAGATGCTGGTTTCATCGAAAAATAGGTGGAGGAGTAGAGGCCATTCGGCCCTTCACCGCCATTCCATGTGATCATGGCTGATCATCCCCAACCAGTACCCCGTTCCTGCCTTCTACCAGTATCATAGAAACATAGAAAATAGGTGCAGGAGTAGAGGCCATTCGGCCCTTCACCGCCATTCAATATGAAAGGGAGTGCAGAGACGGTTCACCAGACTGATTCCTGGGATGTCAGGACTGTCTTATGAAGAAAGACTGGATAGACTTGGTTTATACTCTCTAGAATTTAGGAGATTGAGAGGGGATCTTATAGAAACTTACAAAATTCTTAAGGGGTTGGACAGGCTAGATGCAGGAAGATTGTTCCCGATGTTGGGGAAGTCCAGGACAAGGGGTCACAGCTTAAGGATAAGGGGGAAATCCTTTAAAACCGAGATGAGAAGAACTTTTTTTTCCACACAGAGAGTGGTGAATCTCTGGAACTCTCTGCCACAGAAGGTAGTTGAGGCCAGTTCTTTGGCTATATTTAAGAGGGAGTTAGATGTGGCCCTTGTGGCTAAAGGGATCAGAGGGTATGGAGAGAAGGCAGGTACGGGATACTGAGTTGGATGATCAGCCATGATCATATTGAATGGCGGTGCAGGCTCGAAGGGCCGAATGGCCTCTACTCCTGCACCTAATTTCTGTTTCTATGATCAAGGCTATTAAACACAACATCGAATAAGCTCTGAGCTCTGAACCGCAAAAGACTATATTATTATTTGTTATAGAAACATAAGACATAGAAACATAGACAATAGGTGCAGGAGTAGAGGCCATTTGGCCCTTCCAGCCTGCACCATTCGCCATTCAATATGATCACGGCTGATCATCCAACTCAGTATCCCGTACCTGCCTTCTCTCCATACCCCCTGATCCCTTTAGCCACAAGGGCCACATCTAACTCCCTCTTAAATATAGCCAATGAACTGTGTGGCCTCAACTACCCTCTGTGGCAGAGAATTCCACAGATTCACCACTCTCTGTGTGTGTGAAAAAAAATGTTTTTCTCATCTCATCTCAGTCCTAAAGGATTTCCCCCTTATCCTTAAGCTGTGACCCCTTGTTCTGGACTTCCCCAACATCGGGAACAATCTTCCTGCATCTAGCCTGTCCAACCCCTTAAGGATTTTGTAAGTTTCTATAAGATCCCCCCTCAATCTTCTAAATTCCAGCGAGTACAAGCCGAGTCTATCCAGTCTTTCTTCATATGAAAGTCCTGCCATCCCAGGAATCAGTCTGGTGAACCTTCTCTGTACTCCCTCTATGGCAAGAATGTCTTTCCTCAGATTAGGAGACCAAAACTGTACGCAATACTCCAGGTGTGGTCTCACCAAGACCCTGTACAACTGCAGTAGAACCACCCTGCTCCTATACTCAAATCCTCTATGGCAAGAATGTCCTTCCCCAGATTAGGAGACCAAAACTGTACGCAATACTCCAGGTGTGGTCTCACCAAGACCCTGTACAACTGCAGTAGAACCTCCCTGCTCCTAGACTCAAACCCTTTTGCTATGAAAGCTAACATCCCATTCGCTTTCCTCCCCTCTCCTCTAAATCTAACTCCCCTCATGAAAACCTCTAGTCTCCTCTCCTCTAGCCTCCTCTCCTATCCTCTCCTCCCCTCCCCTCCCTTCAGTCCTAAATGGCCGACCCCTTATTCTTAAACTGTGTGTGTGACCCCTGGTTCTGGACTCCCCCAACATCGTGGAAATTTTTCCTGCATCTAGCCTGTCTAATACTTTAAGAATTTATATGCTTCTATAAGATACCCTCTCATCCTTCTAAATTCCAGAGAATACAAGCCCAGTCGACCCATACTTTCATCATATCTCAGTCCCGTCATCGGGTTTCGGCACGCCCGAAACGTCACCTATTTCCTTCGCTCCATAGATGCTGCCTCACCCGCTGAGTTTCTCCAACACTTTTGTCTACCTTCGATTTTCCAGCATCTGCATTTACTTCCTGAACATCCCGGGAATTAACCTGGTGAACCTACGCTGGGCTCCCTCAATAGCAAGAATGTCCGTTCCTCAAATTAGGGGACCAAAACTGCACACAATACTCCAGGTGTGGTCTCACCAGGGGCCCTGTACAACTGCAGAAGGACCTCTTGGCCCCTGTACTCAACTCCTCTCGCAAAGGCCAGCTTGCCTTCTAGAAACGTACTAAATTCTTAAGGGATTGGACAGGCTAGATGCAGGAAGATTGTTCCCGATGTTGGGGAAGTCCAGGACAAGGGGTCACAGTTTGAGGATAGGGCCGAGATGAGGAAAAATTTTTTTCACTCAGAGAGTGGTGAATCTGTGGCATTCTCTGCCAGGTGGGGGCCGGTTCTCTGGATGCTTTCAAGAGAGAGCTAGATAGGGCTCTTAAAGATAGCGGAGTCAGGGGATATGGGGAGAAGGCAGGAACGGGATACTGATTGGGGATGATCAGCCACGATCATATTGAATGGCGGTGCTGGCTGGAAGGGCCGAATGGCCTCTACTCCTGCACTTGTTGTCTATGTCCCAAGGTCTCACAGAGACAGGAAGGGGTGTGGGACATTCCTGACCTCTCCCCCACCCCCCCGCTCTGTCTGGCGGGCATCTATCCACATTCCTGGAGCCCGTATCATGACTAGATCACCCCTATGATCAGTAACGCAGGCACCAGCTGATGCCAGTCTACGTCAGCCCATTCAGCCATCTCCACTCCTCACCGCCTCTAACCCCTGGGACATGTTGGGCTGAAGGGCCTGTTTCCACACTGTTTGCATCACTCTATGACTAGTGTAGATGGGGCATGTTGGGCTAGTGTGGGCAAGTTGGGCTGAAGGGCCTGTTTCCACACTGTATCACTCTGTGACTAGTGTAGACGGGGCATGTTGGGTTAGTGTGGGCATGTTGGGCTGAAGGGCCTGTTTCCACACTGTATCACTCTGTGACTTGGACAATAGACAATAACCAATAGGTGCAGGAGTAGAGGGCATTCGGCCCTTCGAGCCAGCACCGCGCATTCAATATGATCATGGCTTAAGGATAAGGGGGAAATCCTTTAAAACCAAGATGAGAATAACTTTTTTCACACAGAGAGTGGTGAATCTCTGGAACTCTCTGCCGCAGAGGGTAGTCGAGGCCAGTTCATTGGCTATATTTAAGAGGGAGTTAGATGTGGCCCTTGTGGCTAAGGGGATCAGAGGGTATGGAGAGAAGGCAGGTACGGGATACTGAGTTGGATGATCAGCCATGATCATATTGAATGGCGAATGGTGCAGGCTCGAAGGGCCGAATGGCCTACTCCTACACCTAATTTCTATGTTTCTATGATCATCCCCAATCAGTACCCCGTTCCTGCCCTCCCCATATCCCCTGACTCCGCTATCTTTAAGAGCCCTATCTAGCTCTCTCTTGAAAGCATCCAGAGAACCGGCCTCCACCGCCCTCTGAGGCAGAGAATTCCACAGACTCACCACTCTCTGTAAGAAAAAGTGTTTCCCGTCTCGTTCTAACTGGCCGACCTCTTATTCTTAAACTGTGTGTGTGGCCCCTGGTTCTGGACTCCCCCAACATCGGGAACATGTTTCCTGCCTCTAGCGTGTCCAAACCCTTAACAATCTTATATGTTTCAATGAGATATCCCTCTCATCCTTCTAAACGCCAGAGTGTACAAGCCCACAGCCGCTCCATTCTCTCAGCATATGACAGTCCCCCCATCCCGGGAATTAACCTGGTGAACCTACGCTGGGCTCCCTCAATAGCAAGAATGTCCTTCCTCAAATTAGGGGACCAAAACTGCACACAATACTCCAGGTGTGGTCTCACCAGGGCCCTGTACAACTGCAGAAGGACCTATTTGCTCCTGTACTCAACTCCTCTTGTTATGAAGGCCAACAGGCCAAAACTGCACACAATACTCCAGGTGTGGTCTCACTAGGGCCCTGTACAACTGCAGAAGGACCTCTTTGCTCCTATACTCGACTCCTCTTAAGTCTCATAATAATCTACATAATTATTTATTATGTAAAAGAATATGTGTGTTATGATTGGTTTTTATAATTTGTTTGGTTGTTTTGTTGTTTGTCTTTTGCACAAAAGTCCGCGAGCATTGCCATTTTCATTTTCACTGCACATCTCGTATGTGTATGTGACAAATAAAACTTGACTTGACTTGACCAGACCCTGTACAACTGCGTAGTAGAACCTCCCTGCTCCTATACTCAACTCCTCTATGGCAAGAATGTCTTTCCTCAGATTAGGGGACCAAAACTGCACGCAATACTCCAGGTGTGGTCTCACCAGGGCCCTGTACAACTGCAGAAGGACCTCTTTGCTCCTGTACTCGACTCCTCTTGTTATAAAGGCCAACATGCCATTAGCTTTCTTCACTGCCTGCTGTACCTGCATGCTTACATTCATAGACTGATGAACAAGGACCCCCAGAACCCTTTTCCCAACTTGACAGTGGTAGCTCACCTCTTTCCGACTCTCTAACGCTCTCCCCCCCCCCCCTCCCTTTTTCCCGGGGCGTTTGGCGTTTGGGAATCCTGTCCGGCTGCTCCCGGCGCTCCTGGTGGTGTTGGCCGCGGCTGCCCGTGGCGCGGAGATCCTGGTGGTGCCAGTGGACGGCAGCCACTGGGTCAACATGAAGGTCCTGCTGGAGGAGCTGGCCCGGCGCGGCCACTCCCTCACCGTCCTGCACTCCTCCAGCGCCCGGCACATCCGCCCGCAGACGGAACTCTACCGCTCGCTGGCCGTGCCCGGCGGAGGCGGAGGCGGCAGCGGACCGCTGGGCATCCTGGAGGACCGGGAGATGATGTCCAACCTGGTGCTGGAGACGCTGGAGAAAAAAATCTTCCGCGGGAGGCCACACGGCCTTGCGTTCGTGCGCAAACCGCCTGGCGCTGGGTGCCGGAATGCTGCGCGAGACGCACAAGAGCGTGGGGGAGTTCATCGGACCGCATGTTCGAGGACCGGCGGTTTGATGAAGCAGCTGGAGGGCGGGGGTTTTCCAGCTGGTCCTGTCCGACCCCCTCTATCCCGTGGGCCTGATGCTGGCCAGGCGCCTGGGCCTGCCGCTGGTCCTCAACGCCCTGCTGGCTCAGCAGTGGCGACTGCCACCACTCATCGCCCCCCCCTCGCCCCCCTTCGTACGTGCCATGTGGTCGGGCAGCCGACTGACCCACGACATGTCCTTCTGGCAGCGCCTGAGTAACGCCATCCAATCCGCCACCACCGTGGTCCTGACCGGCTTGATGGTGGATGCCGCCTATGATGGGCTGTGCAAACGTTACCTGGGGCCGGAGGTCAGCCTGACCGAGCTGACTCTGGCCGCCGACCTGTGGCTGATGAGGGTGGACTTTGTGCTGGACTTTCCCCCCCGGCCCCCACCCTGCCCAAACGTGGTGTATATCTCGGTTGGTTCCAGTGCCGGCCAGCCTCGCCGCTGGACCCCGAGCTGGAGGAGTTTGTGTCGGGCTCGGGGGAGCAAGGGTGGGTGCTAATGTCCCTGGGTGACCATGGTGACCACCTTGCCCCAGCGTTTGGCCGAATCCATCGCCCAGGCCCTGTCCACGTTGCCCCAGAGGGTGGTGTGGCTGTACAGCGCGCCTCCGCCCAGCGGGCTGGGTAATAACACCAGGGTGTTGAGCTGGGCTCCGCAGAAGCGACCTCCTCGGGCACCCCGAAGACGGTGGCGTTTATCAGCCACGGTGGAACGAACGGGCGTCTACGAGGCCATCTACCACGGGGTCCCGGTGGTGGGCATACCCCTGGTGTTTGACCAGTTCGACAACCTGGCCCGGCTGGAGGCCCGGGGGGCGGCTGTAGTGCTGGATGCCACCTCCCTGCGGCCGGAGGAGCTGGCCGGGGCGGTGCGGCGGGTGAGGGAAGATGGGGGCTGCCGCAGTACGCCGCCAACATGCGCCGCCTCTCCGAGCTCCACCGCGACCTGGCCCCACAGCCCGCTCCAGCTGGCCGCGCACTGGGTGGAGTTCGTGCTCAGGCACGGCGGGGCTGCCCACCTGAGGCCCCACGCCTTCCAGCTGCCCTGGTACGTCTACCACGGCTGGACGTGGCTGCGTTCCTGGCCCCCATCTTCGCCACCCGAGACACCCGCCTCCCTCCTCCTCCTCCTCCTCTGCCTCAGGGCCCTCTGGAGGGGGCTGAGAGGCGTCAAGGAGAAGAGAGAGTGATGGGTTGATTCCTAAAATGGCCGCGCCCGTCAGTCCGCCCTCAAAACTACCTGATCTCCCGGCTTTGCCAAACACTCCCCTCTCCCATTCCCCCACTGACCCGAATGGCCCTCTCTCCTGCACCTATTGTCTATTAGGGCTTGTGCACCCTGGAGTTTACAAGGATGAGAGGGGATCTCATTGAAACATATAAGATTGTTAAGGGCTCGGACATGGTAGAGGCAGGAAACATGTTCCCGATGGTACACAAAAGTGCTGGTGCAGCAGCATCTATGGAGCGAAGGAAATGGGCAACGTTTCGGGCTGAAACCCTTCTTCAGAATGATGGGGGAGAAGGAAGGAAAAAGGAGGAGGAGGAGGAGCCCGAGGGCTGAGGAAGGGGTCAGGGGATATGGGGAGAAGGCAGGAACGGGGTACTGATTGGGGATGATCAGCCGTGATCACATTGAATGGCGGTGCTGGAGTAGAGGCCATTCGGCCCTTCCAGCCAGCACCGCCACTCAATGTGATCACGGCTGATCCTCCCCAATCAGTACCCCGTTCCTGCCTTCTCCCCTGACTCCGCTATTTTTAAGAGCCCTATCTAGCTCTCTCTTGA
>NW_026576668.1:0-76825 GCF_028641065.1 Leucoraja erinaceus
AGGTCCACTGGAGAACGTGCAAACTCCGTTCAGGACAGCACCCTCTGTGTGATAAAGTTACCCCTCGGATTCCCATTAAATCTGTGGAATTCTCTGCCTCAGGGGGCGGTGGAGGCCAATTCTCTGGATGCTTTGAAGAGGGAGCTAGATAGGGCTCTTAAAGATAGCGGAGTCAGGGGATATGGGGAGAAGGCAGGAACGGGGTACTGATTGGGGATGATCAGCCATGATCACATTGAATGGCGGTGCTGGCTCGAAGGGCCGAATGGCCTACTCCTTGCACCTATTGTCTATTGTCTAAATCTTTTCCCCCTTCCCTTGAGCCCGTGTCTCTGGTCCTCGATTCCTTCTAGGAATGGGGAGGAAAGTGAAGATCTCGGAGAAAAAAACCACGCAGGTCACGGGAGAGAACGTGCAAACTCCGTACAGACAGCACCCGTGGTCGGGACGGGACGCGGGTCTCCGGCGCTGTGAGGCAGCAACTCTACCGCTGCCCCACAAGTGGGCGGGGTCGCTGGTACGCGCGGGCTGGATGGGCCGAAGGGCCTGTTTCCGCTAAACTAACGGAACAGTTTTCCGATCGATTTGGTTCCTTTTGCTTTCTCTCCACAAGGGACTGATTGACGCAGAGAAGGAGGTGACTAAACTCAGGAACAAACAGGGAGAGATTGAGAAGCAGATCGCAAAGCTCAGGGAGAAGATGTCCATTGCTGATTACAGCACCAAAGTGCCTTCGAAAATCCAGGAGATGGAGGCGGAGAAGGTGAGAAGGGGGGTTGGGAACGGGGGGAAAAACCAGGAACGGGAGTGATTTTGGATGATCAGCCATTTTCTTTAAAGGAATCGAGGAATCTGAGGAAAAAGCAGGAATGGGCTACTGATATTAGATGATCAGCCACGATCATATTGACAATGGACAATAGGTGCAGGAGTAGAGGCCATTCGGCCCTTCGAGCCAGCACCGCCATTCAATGTGATCGTGGCTGATCATCCCCAATCAGTACCCCGTTCCTGCCTTCTCCCCATATCCCCTGAGTCCGCTATCTTTAAGAGCCCTATCTAGCTCTCTCTTGAAAGTATCTAAGAACCGGCCTCCACCGCCCTATGAGGCAGAGAATTCCCCCAACATCGGGACTGTCCTATGTTGATAGAATGGAGCAGCTGGGCTTGTAATTGACTAATTAAATTGACTATTGACTATTGTACACTCTGGAATTTAGAAGGATGAGAGGTGATCTTATTGAAACATATAAGATTATTAAGGGATTGGCAGGAGGCAGGAAACATGTTCCCGATGTTGGGGGAGTCCAGAACCAGGGGCCACACACACACACACAGAGTTTAAGAATAAGGTGTAAGGCATTTAGAACGGAGACGAGGAAACACTTTTTCACCCATAGAGTTGTGAGTCTGTGGAATTCTCTGCCTCAGAGGCCGGTTCTCCAGATACTTTCAAGAGAGAGCTAGATAGGGCTTTTAAAGATAGCGGAGTCGGGGGATATGGGGAGAAGGCAGGAACGGGGTACTGATTGGGGATGATCAGCCATGATCACATTGAATGGCGGTGCTGGCTCGAAGGGCCGAATGGCCTCCTCCTGCACCTACTCTCTATGCTTGTGAGTTTTTTTTAATTGTTTGTTCCCGTACCTTCCCGCCCCACAGTTGAGGCAGAGTGAGACGGAGCAGCAGAAGGTGGAAGAGGCCATGAGGAACTTTCAGAAGATGCTGTGAATGGGTGAAGGCCAGAGTGCCGGCGGCGTGGATACTAACGGCGTGGCGCGGTGACACAGCGAGTAGAGCCGCCACCTGGCGACGCCAGAGACCCCGGTTTGATCCCGACCTCCGGTGATGTCTTTCTACACGGAGTTTGTGCGTTCGCCCCGTGACCTCCAGATGCCCCCACATCCCAAAGGCGTGCGGGATTCCAGGTGAATCGGCCCCTCTGTAAATTGACCCCTAGTGGATGAGAGATTGGGATAGTATACAACTAGTGTGAACGTGCGATCGACCGCTGGTTGGCGCGGACACGATGGGCCGAAGGGCCTGTTTCTGCGCTGTACCTCCAAACTAAACTACTGTGTGATTGGGCGATCGACCGCTGGTCGGCACGGACACGATGGGCCGAAGGGCCTGTTTCCGCGCCGTATCTCTAAACTAAACTACTATTTTTGATTGATTTTTTAAAAACTCGAGAGAGCTATTGAATGAGCTTGCACAGTGGGACAGGGCCCTTAACACTATCCTACACACAGCAGAGACCATTTACACTTATACCCAAGCCGATTAACCTACACACCCGCACGTCTTTGGAGTGCGGGAGGAAAGCGAAGATCTCGGAAGAAAACCCACGGGGAGAACTTGCAAACTTCACGCAGACAGCGCCCGTAGTCAGGATCGAACCCGGGTCTCCGGCGCTGCGAGGCAGCGACTCTACCGCTGCGCCACCCCCTCCTCTCGACTTGATCAACAGACACTTGTTTAAATAAAGATTTATTGTTTCTTCATAAGCCATTGCCTTGTCGAGCATTTTAAAATGTGTCGGAAGGAACTGCAGTCGCTGGTTTAAACTGAAAATACAGTGGCTTGCAAAAGTTTTTCAAACCCCTTCAACTTTTCCACATTTTGTCACCTTACAACCACAAACGTAAATGTATTTTATTGGGATTTTATGTGATAGACCAACACAAAGTGGCGCATAATTGTGAAGTGGAAGGAAAATGATACATGGTTTTCAAATTTTTTTACAAATGAAAAACTGAAAAGTGTGGCGTGCAAAAGTATTCAGCCCCCCTGAGTCAATATTTTGTAGAACCACCTTTCGCTGCAATTACAGCTGCAAGTCTTTTGGGGTATGTCTCTACCAGCTTTGCACATCTAGAGACTGAACTTTTTGCCCATTCTTCCTTGCAAAATAGCTCAAGCTCAGTCAGATTGGATGGAGAGCGTCTGTGAACAGCAATTTTCAAGTCTTCTCAATTGGATTTAGGTCTGGACTTTGACTGGGCCATTCTAACACATGAATATGCTTTGATCTAAACCATTCCATTGTAGCTCTGGCTATATGTTTAGGGTCATTGTCCTGCTGGAAGGTGAACCTCCGCCCCAGTCTCAAGTCTTTTGCAGACTCTAACAGGTTTTCTTCCAAGATTGCCCTGTATTTGGCTCCATCCATCTTCCCATCAACTCTGACCAGCTTCCCTGTCCCTGCTAAAGAAAAGCATCCCCACAGCATGATGCTGCCACCACCATGTTTCACAGTGGGGATGGTGTGTTCAGGGTGATGTGCAGTTAGTTTTCCGCCACACATAGCGTTTTGCATTTAGGCCAAAAACTTCAATTTTGGTCTCATCTGACCAGAGCACCTTCCTCCACATGTTTGCTGTGTCCCCCACATGGCTTGTGGCTAACTGCAAACGGGACTTCTTATGGCTTTTTTTCAACAATGGCTTTCTTCTTGCCACTCTTCCATAAAGGCCCGATTTGTGGAGTGCACGACTAATAGTTGTCCTGTGGACAGATTCTCCCACCTGAGCTGTGGATCTCTGCAGCTCCTCCAGAGTTACCATGGGCCTCTTGGCTGCTTCTCTGATCAATGCTCGCCTTGCCCGGCCTGTCAGTTTAGGTGGACGGCCATGTCTTGGTAGGTTTGCAGTTGTGCCATACTCTTTCCATTTTCGGATGATGGATTGAACAGTGCTCCGTGAGATGTTCAAAGCTTGGGATATTTTTTTATAACCTAACCCTGCTTTATACATCTCCTCAACTTTATCCCTGACCTGTCTGGTGTGTTCCTTGGGCTTCATGATGCTGTTTGTTCACTAATGTTCTCTAACAAACCTCTGAGGCCTTCACAGAACAGCTGTATTTATACTGAGATTAGATTACACACAAGTGGACTCTATTTACTAATTAGGTGACTTCTGAAGGCAATTGGTTGCATGGATTTTATTTAGGGGTATCAGAGTAAAGGGGGCTGAATACTTTTGCACGCCACACTTTTCAGTTTTTTATTTGTAAAAAAATTTGAAAACCATGTATCATTTTCCTTCCACTTCACAATTATGCGCCACTTTGTGTTGGTCTATCACATAAAATCCCAATAAAACACATTTACGTTTGTGGTTGTAACGTGACAAAATGTGGAAAAGTTCAGGGGTATGAAAACTTTTGCAAGCCACTGTAGACACAAAATGCTGGAGTAACTCAGCTGGGACAGGCAGCATCTCAGGAGAGAAGGAATGGGTGACGTTTCTGGTTGAGACCCTTCTTTAGTTCAGACTGATCTTATATTATATTAGGTCCTCGATTCACCTACTCTGGGCAAGAGACTGAACCTGTGAAGTGTGGCCTGTTTCTATGCTGCATTGACTGATTCCAACTCGTGTATATACATGGGGGGAAAAAAATCACTGGATCCTTCTTCAGAAACCTCACCTCTCCATACAAGATCAATCTGAACTGAAGAAGGGTCTCGACCCGAAACGTCACCCATTCCTTCTCTCCAGAGATGCTGCCTGCACCACTGAGTTACTCCAGCATTTAGTGCCTATCTTCAGCATTTAAAATCTCTTGACAAATCGTTGAACTGACTTGCTTCGAAACAACCCTGTGCTTCTTGCGTAGGGCATGCACAGCCTAAAGTTGTAAGGCAACTTGTTCTGTTTGATGGACAATAGGTGCAGGAGTAGGCCATTCGGCCCTTCCAGCCAGCACCGCCATTTAATGTAATCATGGCTGATCATCCCCAATCAGTACCCCGTTCCTGCCTTCTCCCCATATCCCCTGACTCCGCTATCTTTAAGAGTCCTATCTAACTCTCTCGTGAAAGCCTCCAGAGAACATGTTTCCTGCATCTAGCGTGTCCAAACCCTTAACAATCTTATATGTTTCAATAAGATCCCCTATCAGCCATCTAAACTCCAGAGTGTACAAGCCCAGCTGCTCCATTCTATCAGCATATGACAGTCCCGCCATCCCGGGAATTAACCTGGTAAACCTACGCTGCACTCCCTCAATAGCAAGAATGTCCTTCCTCAAATTAGGGGACCAGATACTTTGCTTTCGATAAGTATTGACATTTCTCCAAAGAGAACTATAGAATTATTTGTAATTTTAATTATTCTACGAAGGAAATCCCACCATTGTATTCACCACTATTTTGAGCAAAGTAATTCAAACTGATTTGAATGGCAAAGATGAGAATTATCGACATCATCTGGGCAAACCTATCAATGCAATGAATTAGTAAATCTGCAAATGGAAAGGTAGTTCACATCACAGTGTCGGGGAGCGAGATTGCAACCTTCACGTGGTCCACCCTGTTTCGACGAATGCAATCAATCTCGCGTGCACAAACAGGAAGGCAGATTACTATCTAAATGGCGTCAAGTTGGGAAAAGGAGAAATACAGTCGGACCTGGGGATCCTTTTCACACAGAGAGTTGTGAGTCTGGAATTCTACATGATCCTGATGTTGGGGGAGTCCTGAACCAGGGGCCACACAGTTTAAGAATTAGGGGTAAGCCATTTAGAACAGAGATGAGGAAACACTTTTTCACACAGTTGTGAGTGTGGAATTCTTTGCCTCAGAGGGCGGTGGAGGCCGGTTCTCTGGATACTTTCAAGAGAGTTAGATAGGGCTCTTAAAGATAGCGGAGTCAGGGGATATGGGGAGAAGGCAGGAACGGGGTACTGATTGTGAATGATCAGCCATGATCACGTTGAATGGCGATGCTGGCTTGAAGGGCCGAATGGCCTATTGTCAATAATTCTCTGGAGAATGGCAGTACTTATCGAAAGCAAAGTATTGAAGACTGGGGCGGGAAGGGGAAAGAAAAGAGAGAAGTCAAATGTTTTAGGAGACTTTTATTTTGCAGACAAGTGTTTTTGTAATTTTGTAGATTGTGGGTCGGCACGGTGGCGCAGTGGTAGAGTTGTTGCCTCTCAGCGCCAGAGACCCAGGTTCAATCCTGACTGAAGAAGGGTTTCGGCCCGAAACGTTACCTATTTCCTTCGCTCCATAGATGCTGCTGCACCCGCTGAGTTTCTCCAGCATTTTTGTGTACCTTCAATCCTGACTACGGCTGCTGTTTGCACGGAGTTTGTACGTTCTCTCCGTGACCTGTGTGGGTTTTCTCCGGGTGCTCCGGTTTCCTCCCACACTGCAAAGACGTGCAGGTTTGTAGGACATTTGGCTTCGGTAAAAATTGTAAATTAGACAATAGGTGCAGAGGTAGGGCAGTCGGCCCTTCGAGCCAGCACCGCCATTCAATGTGAGCACGGCTGATATCCCCAATCAGTACCCCGTTCCTCCCTTCTCCCCATATCCCCTGACTCCGCTATCTTTAAGAGCCCTATCTAGCTCTCTCTTGAAAGTATCCCGAGAACTGGCCTCCACCGCCCTCTGAGGCAGAGAATTCCACAGACTCACAACTCTCTGTGTGAAAAAGTGTTTCCTCATCTCTGTTCTAAATGGCTTACCCCTTATTCTTAAAATGTGTGTGGACCCTGGTTCTGGACTCCCCCAACATCGGGAACATGTTTCTTGCCTCTAGCGTGTCCAAACCCTTAATAATCTGTTTAACATGTTTAAGAAGGAACTGCAGATGCTGGAAAATCGAAGGTAGACAAAAATGCTGGATAAACTCAGCGGGTGCAGCAGCATCTCTGGAGCGAAGGAAATAGGCAACGTTTCTGAAAAAGGGTTTCGGACCGAAACGATGTCTATTTCTTTCGCTCCATAGATGCTGCCTCACCCGCTGAGTTTCTCCAGCATTTTTGTCTACCTTAATAATTTTGTATGTTTCAATAAGAACCCCTCTTATTCTTCTAAACTCCAGAGTATACAAGCCCAGCCGCTCCATTCTCTCAGCATATGACAATCCCGACATCCAAGGTATTAACCTGGTGAACTAGTTTAGAGCTCCAGAGAGGCCCTTCGGCCCACCGAGTCCACACCGACCAGTACACTAACATATGTCGATTATCTGATATGCACCCAGAAAGTTGTGAATCTGGAATTCTCCGCAACAGACAGCAATGCAGGCCAATTCACTAGATGTTTTCAAGAGTGTTAGATTTAGCTCTTAGGCCTAACAGAATCAAAAAGCAGGAACTGATTTTGGAAGATCAGCCATGATCACATTGAATGGTGGTGCTGGTTCAAAGGGCCAAATGGCCTCCTGCACCTGCTTTCTATATTATCTATATATAGAATTCTTATTCTATAAGAATAAGGTGTAAGCCATTTAGAACGGAGACGAGGAAACACTTTTTCTCACAGAGAGTTGTGAGTCTGTGGAATTCTCTGCCTCAGAGGGCGGTGGAGGCCGGTTCTCTGGATGCTTTCAAGAGAGAAATAGATAGAGGTCTTAAAGATAGCGGAGTCGGGGATATGGGGACGAAGGCAGGAACCGGGGTAATGATTGGGGATGATCAGCCATGATCACATTGAATGGCGGTGCTGGCTCGAAGGGCCGAATGGCCTCCTCCTGCACCTATTGTCGCCGAATGGCATATTGTCATTGTACGCATTGTAGAAACAAATCATTGCAAACCGGATGCACAGAGTGCTGGAGTAACTCAGCAGGACAGGCAGCATCTCTGGAGAGAAGGAATGGGTGATGTTTCGGGTCGAGACCCTTCTTCAGATGTCAGATTCGGGTCTCCGTTATAAACAGGTCCTTTAAAAAGTGTGTTTGTCGATCATGGTCACCCACACAAGGCTCAGGGGGAGGACCTCAGTCATAAGGGATAGGAGCAGAATTAGGCCGGCAGTTGTACGGGGCCCTAGTGAGACCACACCTGGAGTATTGTGTCAGTTTTGGTCCCCTAATTTGAGGAAGGACATTCTTGCTATTGAGGGAGTGCAGCGTAGGTTCACAAGGTTAATTCCCGGGATGGCGGGACTGTCATATCCTGAGATACTGGAGCGGCTGGGCTTGTAGATAGACTTGGTTTATACTCTCTAGAATTTAGCAGATTGAGAGGGGATCTTATAGAAACTTACAAAATTCTTAAGGGGTTGGACAGGCTAGATGCAGGAAGATCGTTCCCGATGTTGGGGAAAGTCCAGGACAAGGGGTCACAGCTTAAGGATAAAGGGGAAATCCTTTAAAACCGAGATGAGAAGAACTTTTTTCACACAGAGAGTGGTGAATCTCTGGAACTCTCTGCCGCAGAGGGTAATTGAGGCCAGTTCATTGGCTATATTTAAGAGGGAGTTAGATGTGGCCCTTGTGGCTAAGGGGATCAGGGGGTATGGAGAGAAGGCAGGTACGGGATACTGAATTGGATGATCAGCCATGATCATATTGAATGGCGGTGCAGGCTCGAAGGGCCGAATGGCCTACTCCTGCACCTAATTTCTATGTACACTCTGGAGGCTCGAAGGGCCTACTCCTGCACCTATTGTCTATTGAGATCACGTGCCTAGCTCTGGAGACGAGTATCCAGCAACCGTTGTACCAGTGATTCTCTCTCCGCCTCCAGCTGTGAAATCCACTGACTTTTCCTTGACACCTCCTGGAAAACAGAGACACAAGTCAGAGATACATAGAAACATAGAAAATAGGTGCAGGAGGAGGCCATTCGGCCCTTCGAGCCAACACCGCCATTCAATATGATCATGGCTGATCATCCAACTCAGCACCCCGTTCCTGCCTTCTCCCCGTATCCCCTGACTCCGCTATCTTTAAGAAACGCAGTGCAGCGTGGGTTCACGAGATTTATCCCTGGGATGGCGGGACTGTCATATGAGATTTTCAAAGATTGAAAAGACTAGGCTTGTATTCACTGGAGTTTAGAAGAATGAGCGGGGGATCTTATAGAAACATATAAAATTATAAAAGGACTGGACAAGCTAGATGCAGGAAAAATGTTCCCAATGTTGGGCGAGTCCAGAACCAGGGGCCACACACAGTCTTAGAATAAAGGGGAGGCCATTTAAGACTGAGGTGAGAAAAAGCTTTTTCACCCAGAGAGTTGTGAATTTGTGGAATTCCCTGCCACAGAGGGCAGTGGAGGACAAGTCACTGGATGGATTTAAGAGAGAGTTAGATAGAGCTCCAGGGGTTGGTGGAATCAAGGGATATGGGGAGAAGGCAGGCATGGGTTATTGATTGGGGACGATCAGCCATGATCACAATGAATGGCGGTGCTGGGCCGAATGGCCTCCTCCTGCACCTATTTTCTATGTTTCTATCCCCCTATGTCTAATGGTGTTGGTCGTTACGGAGGCAGATCCTACCTTGGTCAGCAGGTGGTTTTGGCGTTTCAGTGAGGCCACCGCTCGCTGTTGGTCCGACTCGTCCTCCCGGCTCCGCCTCCGCTGGCCGCGGGGAACGGCGGCACAGTGCCGGGGCGGCAACCCCTGCCGCACAAAGCCACCGTCATACCGCGAAATGGAAAAACCGAACGATATCATCCAGGAAGGAACTGCTTTCCAACCGGAGATAAAGCACAAAATGCTGGAGTAACTCAGCGGGACAGGCAGCAGTTGTACAGGGCCCTAGTGAGACCACACCTGGAGTATTGTGTGCAGTTTTGGTCCCCTAATTTGAGGAAGGACATTCTTGCTATTGAGGGAGCCCATCGTAGGTTCACCAGGTTAATTCCCGGGATGGCGGGACTGTCATATGCTGAGAGAATGGAGCGGCTGGGCTTGTACACTATGGAGTTCAGAAGGATGAGAGGGCATCTTATTGAAACATATAAGATTGTTAAGGGTTTGGACAGGAAACATGTTCCAGAACCAGGGGCCACACACAGTTTAAGAATAAGGGGTTGGCCATTTAGAATGGAGACGAGGAAACACTTTTTCACACAGAGAGTTGTGAGTCTGTGGAATTCTCTGCCTCAGAGGGCGGTGGAGGCCGGTTCTCTGGATCCTTTTAAGAGAGAGCTAGATAGGGCTCTCAAAGATAGCAGAGTCAGGGGATATGGGGAGAAGGCAGGTACGGGGCACTGATTGGGGATGATCAGCTATGATCACAATGAATGGCGATGCTGGTTCGAAGGGCCGAATGGTCTACTCCTGCACCTGTTGTCTATTGTCTATGTTTCTATGAAGTCAAGCATCCCACATGCCTTCTACACCACATTTTCAATAGTTTAGTGTAGAGATACAGCGTGGAAACAGGCCCTTCGAAGATAGACACAAATTGCTGGAGTAACTGAGAGGGACTGGCAGCATCTCCGGAGAGAAGGAATCCAAACTCCACCGATTTGAGTTCAGTTTAGAGATACAGTGCGGAAACAGGCCCTTCGGCCCACCGGGTCCGCGCCGACCAGCGATCCCCGCACACTAACACTATCCTACACACACTCGGGACAATTTTCACATTTACACCAAGCCAATTAACCTACAAACCTGTACGTCTTTGGAGTGTGGGAGGAAACCGAAGATCCCGGAGAAAATCCCACGTAGGTCACGGGGAGAACGTGCAAACTCCGCGCAGACGGCGTCCGTAGTCGGGATGGAACCCGGGTCTCCGGCGCTGCATTCGCTGTAAGGCGGCGACTCTACCGCTGCCCCACCGTGACTGGCCTGTGATGTAAAGTATAATCAATGCAGGATGAACTAACCTGTTCTGCACAGGATATGAAGTTGCAGAGGCAATAATTAACCCTTTCGATCTTGTCCAGAAGCTGATTGACGCGGTTCGGAGAATCGGACTTGTAATCCTGAGCAAAGTGGGGAGGGGGGGAAGAAAATGTTACAAAAGTCAGCATCAATGTTGAGGACCACTTTACGTTCCCCAGCTCACCCTCCGCTCCCGAATATCCCAAATCCTGGAATTTTTAAGAATAAGGAGTAAACCATTTAGAACGGAGACGAGGAAACACTTTTTCTCACAGAGAGTTGTGAGTCTGTGGAATTCTCTGCCTCAGAGGGCGGTGGAGGCCGGTTCTCTGGATACTTTCAAGCGAGAGCTAGATAGGGCTCTTAAAGATAGCGGAGTCAGGGGATATGGGGAGAAGGCAGGAACGGGGTACTGATTGGGGATGATCAGCCATGATCACATTGAATGGCGGTGCTGGCTCGAAGGGATGAATGACCTCCTCCTGCACCTATTGCCTATTGTTTGGAACGCCAGAGGTTGCAAGGAGTCCCGATAGAGGCGTGTCAAATTATGAGATGCCAGAGACAGGGTAGTAGGGCCAGTGGTTCTTCACCTTTTAGGCACCAGTACGCGCATACGCAAACATCATACAGTATGTACCTTTGTTAGGTTCCTAAACATGGACTCAACAAATTGATGTGTTATTAGTGTCCCCTTCATGTTCCCCGGCAAAGCCCCAAATGACCATTCGGCCCTTCGAACCAGCACCGCCATTCAATGTGATCATGGCTGATCATCCCCAATCAGTACCCCGTTCCTGCCTTCTCCCCGTATCCCCTGACTCCGCTATCTTTAAGAGCCCTATCTAGCTCTCTCTTGAAAGCATCCAGAGAACCGGCCTCCACCGCCCTCTGAGGCAGAGAATTCCACAGACTCACAACTCTCTGTGTGAAAAAGTGTTTCCTCGTCTCCTTTCTAAATGGCTTACCCCTTATTCTTAAACTGTGTGGCCCCTGGTTCTGGACTCCCCCAACATCGGGAACATGTTTCCTGCCTCTAGCGTGTCCAAACCCTTAATAATCTTATGTTTCAATAAGAACCCCTCTCATCCTTCTAAACTCCAGAGTGTACAAGCCCAGCTGCTCCATTCTCTCAGCATATGACAGTCCCGCCATCCCGGAGCAGATGAATTTTTATTCCTTGAGCAATCCACAATGGTCACTATTTCGGGCACTGTTAAATAAAGTCTTGATAGTTATAACCCGATCTTTGTCTTGTGTTTGAAGGCTTTCTTTAAAGAGGTTGGTAGGTTTCATGCTGCAGTTGTATAAGACGTCGGTGAAACCGCATGTAGAATATCATGTTCATTTCTGGGCGCCATGTTATAGGATATTGTCAAGCTTGAAGGGTTTTCAGAGAAGAGTTACGAGGATGTTGCCAGGACTAGAGGGTGTGAGCTATAGGGAGAGGTTGAGCAGGCGGGGTCTATATTCCATGGAGCGCAGGAGGATGAGGGGTGATCCTATAGTGGTGTACAAAATCATGAGAGGAATATATCTGGCAGATGCAGAGTCCCTTGCCCAGAGTTGGGGAATCGAGGACCAGAGGACACAGGTTCAAGGTGAAATGGGAAAGATTTAATAGAATCCGAGGGGTAACCTTTTCACACAGAGGGTGGTGGGTGTATGGAACCAGCTGCCAGAGGAGGTAGTTGAGGCTGGGACTATCACATTGTTTAAGAAACAGTTGGACAGGTGCATGGATAGGACAGGTTTGGAGGGATATGGGCCAAGCGCAGGCAAGTGGGACGAGGGTAGCTGGGACATTGTTGGCCGGTGTGGGCAAGTTGGGCTGAAGGGCCTGTTTCCACACTGTATCACTCTATGACTAGTGTAGATGGGGCATTGTTGGCCGGTGTGGGCAAGTTGGGCCGAAGGGCCTGTTTCCACACTGTATCACTCTGTGACTAGTGTAGTGTAGTGACGTCCCACACGGCGCATTTCAGCACTAGCCCTTGCATTTTCTTCAGCCGAATATTGTGCCCCTGTTTGGTCCAGGTCATCCCACACACACCATGTGGACACTCAACTGAACTCACCAATGAGGATCATCACAGGAACAACTCCCCCTGGCTCCCTGTCCTATCCAACATAGCCCCTCCACACATCCGGCGAGTAGTCCTCACTCAAAGGATGCTCCAAAAGACCAAAAACTCCCCTCACCTGCCAATTCACATGGACATCTTCAACCCACCCACTGCTCGACTTCCATCTGGACGACCAATTTGGAAGAACCCACCACCAGCTGATTTCACCATCCAATCAGCTTGGAAAAAGGAATGGGAGTCCAAGGACGTCCCAAATAAACATCTGGTGTCAGACCCCACCCTACCGTTCCCTGGCACCAATCTCCCAAGGAAGCAGTGGACGACGCTGAATAGATTCAGGACTGGACATGGCCCCTGCTTGGCCAGCCTTCACAAATGGGGCAGCAGTCCAACCCCACGGTGTGCTTGTGGAGAGCAGCAAACAATGCAACACATCATTGAAGCATACCCTCAACAAAGACTCAAAGGAGGACTTGTCACCCTTCATACAGCAGATCAAGAGGCAACTGCTTGGCTAAAGGACTTTGCATTCGCTAAATAAAATACTAGTGTAGATGGGGCATTGTTGGCCGGTGTGGGCAAGTTGGGCTGAAGGGCCTGTTTCCACACAGTTTCACCCTGTGACTAGTGTAGCTGGGACATTGTTGGCCGGTGTGGGCAAGTTGGGCCGAAGGGCCTGTTTCCACACTGTATCACTCTGTGACTAGAGGGATGTGGGTTGTGCGCAGCAGGGGTGATTACACTCACGTTGTCCAGTTGTCTCCCATTGCCGCGGTGTTGCCGGTCACACAGTCCCTGGAGTTGTCGGTGGTACCAGCACCGAGCCCGATCCACCATCTCCAATCCGTGCCACAGGACGTCACGTTGCTGCTCCAGCTCCTTCATCTGCCTCAGCTGCAACACAGGCCCGTTAATCCCACCCACACGCCAAACGGCATTCCCTCTCTGTCTCGCTGTCTCTCTGACTCTGTCTGTCTCTCTCTCTATCTCTGTCTCTGTCTCTGTCTCTCTGTCTCTCTGTCTCTCTCTCTGTCTCTCTGTCTCTCTGTCTTTCTCTCTGTCTCTCTCTCTCTCTCTCTCTCTGTCTCTCTCTCTATCTCTGTCTCTCTCTCTGTCTGCCTCTCTCTCTCTCTCAGTCTCTGCCTCTCTGCCTCTCTGTCTCCCTGTCTCTCTCTCTCTCTCCGTCTTTCTCTCTGTCTCTCTTGGTCTCTCTCTCCGTCTCTCTTGTCTCCCTCTGTCCCCCTCTCTCTCTCTCTCTGTCTCACTGTCTCTGTCTTTCTCTCCATCTCTCTCCGTCTCTCTCCTTGCAGCCTGAAGACTGCAACGTCCAGGTTCAGGAATAGCTGCTTCCCCACAGCCATCAGGCTATTAAACTTAACTCAAACAAACCTCTGAACATTAATAGACCATTATCTGTTTATTTGCAGGGGCCACACACACAGTTTAAGAATAAGGGGTAAGCCATTTAGAACGGAGTCGAGGAAACACTTTTTCTCACAGAGAGTTGTGAGCCTGTGGAATTCTCTCGCTCAGGTGGAGGCCGGTTCTCTGGATACTTTCAAGAGAGAGCTAGATAGGGCTCTTAAAGATAGCGGAGTCAGGGGATATGGGGAGAAGGCAGAAACGGTGTACTGATTGGGGATGATCAGCCATGATCACATTGAATGGTGGTGCTGACTGGAAGGGCCGAATGGCCTCCTCCTGCACCTATTGTCTATTATCGGGATGCATCACAGCGCAGCTTGCGAACAGCTCCATCCAAGACCGCAAGAAATTGCAGCGAATTGTGGACACAGCCCAGACCATCGCACAAACCGACCTCCCGTCCACCAATTCCATCTACACCTCACGCTGCCTCAGCAAGGCCAGCAGCACAATCATGGACCAGTCTCACCCCCGGTCACTCCCTCTTCTCTCCTCTCCCAGTGGGCAAGAGGTACAGAAGTTTGAAAACGAACGCACATCTCCAGATTCAGGGACAGTTTCTTCCTAGCTGTTATCAGGCAACTGAATCATCCTACCACAACCAGAGAGCATCTACCTCATTGGTGACCCTCAGGCTATCTTTATTCCAACTTTGCTGGCTTTACCTTGCACTAAACGTTATTCCCTTTATCACGTACCTATACACTGTAAATGGCTGGATTGTAATCATGTATTGTCTTTCCGCTGACTGGATAGCACGCAACAAAAAGCTTTTCACTGTATCTCGGTACACGAGACAATAAACTAAACCGAGCTGAACAAAAATAATTCCACGGGAGACAAAAATGCTGGAGAAACTCAGCGGGTGAGGCAGCATCTATGGAAAAAAGAATAGGTGACGTTTTGGGTCGAGACCTTTCTCCAGACTGATGTGGGGGTGGGGGGGGGGCGGGAAGAAGAAAGGAAGGGGCGGAGACAGTGGGCTGTGGGAGAGCTGGGAAGGGGAGGGGAAGGAGGGAGAAAGCAAGGACTACCTGAAATTGGAGAAATCAATGTTCATACCGCTGGGATGTAAATTACCCAAGCGGAATATGAGGTGCTGCTCCTCCAATTTGCGGTGGGACTCACTCTGGCCATGGAGGAGGCCCAGGACAGAAAGGTCGGATTGGGAATGGGAGGGGGAGTTGAAGTGCTGAGCCACCGGGAGATCAGGTTGGTTATTGTGAACTGAGTGGAGGTGTTGGGCGAAGTGATCGCCAAGCCTACGCTTGGTCTCACCGATGTAGAGCAGCTGACACCTAGAGCAGCGGATGCAATAGATGAGGTTGGAGGAGATGCAGGTGGACCTCTGCCTCACCTGGAACGACTGCTTGGGTCCTTGGATGGAGTCGAGGGGGGAGGTAAAGCGACAAGTGTAGCATTTACTGCGGTTGCGGGGGAAAGTACCAGGGGAGGGGGTGGTTTGGGTGGGAAGGGACAAATTGACCAGGGAATTACGGAGGGAGCGGTCTCTGCGGAAAGGAGACGGGGGAGTAGATGGGTAGATGTGGCCAGTGGTGGGATCCCGTTGGAGGTGGCAAAAATGTCGGAGAATTATCTGTTGTGAATTCTACAGTTCGTGTTACCTTGGGATGGCGGGACTGTCATATGAGGAAAGATTGAAAAGACTAGGCTTGTATTCACTGGAGTTTAGAAGGATGAGGGGAGGGATCTTATAGAACCATATAAAATTATAAAAGGACTGGACAAGCTAGATGCAGGAAAAACATTCCCAATGTTGGGCGAGTCCAGAACCAGGGGCCACAGTCTTAGAATAAAGGGGAGGCCATTTAAGACTGAGGTGAGAAAATACTTTTTGACCCAGAGAGTTGTGAATTTGTGGAATTCCCTGCCACAGAGGGCAGTGGAGGCCAAGTCACTGGATGGATTTAAGAGAGAGTTAGATAGAGCTCTAGGGGCTAGTGGAGTCAAGGGATACGGCGAGAAGGCAGGCACGGGTTATTGATTGGGGACGATCAGCCACGATCACAATGAATGGCGGTGCTGGCTCGAAGGGCCGAATGGCCTACTCCTGCACCTATTTTCTATGTTTCTATGTTTCTAAAGGGAAAGGATTTAATCACCCATTTGTGAGCCGAATCCTTTTATAGTTTCGATGTTACGTCTCAAATGTCTTTCTTGCTTGAAAGATATCTGATAAAGGATACCATTGATGGGAGATTAGCGATCCCCTCCTCCCTCCATCAAAGGCTGGTGGGGAAACAGCCCCGCTGAATTTCTGCTGTCAATGCTCTTTGCAACAATGCCTATTGTCGGGAACCTTAAGCGAGGCTGTAAATGGGGAGATTTTACGAACAGACTGGGAGTAATCAACCTGAAAGAGGAGTATTAGCAAGTGATTCACTCACATTTCATGCCGTCATTCACAAAAAATTGTGCAACCACAGCTCCATTTTGATCCAGTCCACACTCCTCCAAGACTGATTCCTGGGATGTCAGGACTTTCATATGAAGAAAGACTGGATAGACTCGGCTTGTACTCGCTAGAATTTAGAAGATTGAGGGGGGATCTTATGGAAACTTTAAAAATTCTTAAGGGGTTGGACGGGCTAGATGCAGGAAGGTTATTCCCGATGTTGGGGAAGTCCAGAACTAATGGTCACAGTTTAAGGATAAGGGGGAAATCTTTTAGGACCGAGATGAGAACATCATTTTTTACATAGAGTGGTGAATCTGTGGAATTCTCTGCCACAGAAGGTAGTCGAGGCCACAGTTCATTGGCTATATTTAAGAGAGAGTTGGATGTGGCCCTTGTGGCTAAAGGGATCAGGGGGTATGGAGAGAAGGCAGGTACAGGATACTGAGTTGGATGATCAGCCATGATCATATTGAATGGCGGTGCAGGCTTGAAGGGCCGAATGGCCTACTCCTGCACCTATTTTCTATGTTTCTATGTAATCATACTACAGGAGCCATTTATGTTTAGGCCTGTTACTGTTGACATATTACACACTGATGGAATCGGTGCGGATAAATGTGAGGTTATCCACTTTGGTTGCAAAAACATTAAGGGAGATTATTATCTAAATGGCGTCAAGTTGGGAAAAGGGGAAGTACAATGGGATCTGGGTGTCCTTGTTCATCAGTCTATGAAAGTAAGCATGCAGGTACAGCAGGCAGTGAAGAAAGCAAATGGCATGATGACCTTCATAACAAGAGGAATCGAATATAGGAGCAAAGAGGTCATTCTGCAGTTGTACAGAGCACTAGTGAAGCCACACCTGGAGTATTGTGTGCAGTTTTGGTCCCCTTATTTGAGGAAGGACATTCTTGCTATTGAGGGAGTGCAGCGTAGGTTTACAAGGTTAATTCCCGGGATGGCGGGACTGTCATATCCTGAGAGAATGGAGGGGGTGGGAGATTGCAACCTTCACGTGGTCCGGCCTGTTTCGACGAATGCAATCAACCTATCAAATAAAACAAGTTGCACTGCAACTTTAGGCTGTGTAAATAAGCACGAAGAAGAAGAAGAAGAAGATTAAGAGAATGGAGTTGCTGGGCTTGTACACTCTGCAGTTTAGAAGGATGAGAGGGGATCTCATTGAAATAAATAAGATTGTTAAGGGTTTGGACACGCTAGAGGTAGGAAACATGTTCCCGATATTTGGGGGAGTCCAGAACCAGGGGCCACACAGTTTAAGTATAAGGGGTAAGCCATTTAAAACGGAGACGAGGAAACACTTTTTCTCACAGAGTGGAAAAGTTATTTTTATAACAATCAAACATGTTCGCTTCTTTCATAAGCAGACAACTCACAAACGTTTCGGTAGACCAGTTCAAAACTTTACTTATTATCGGCGGATGGAAGGGAGGGTGAACTCTAGTCGAGTGGCTAATATAGACACTTCACTGTCCTCAGTCCACTTCACCGAAACAACAGAATTACATCGTATTATATAGCGTTTTTCTGTCATCTTTAGCGCATTCCACAAACATTAGTCATGGTCAGAGATACAGGAAAATAAAGGTTTCTACAGAATGCATCACATCAAAGGCATTTTGTCATATGGTACAAGATATTTTACATATTAAAGACATCGGCCATTTGTCAATACCCCTTAGATCAATCTAGTTTCCTCTCTCGTCGCCTCCTCTCTCACAGACATCGGACATTTGGTGCTAGGCATCTTACATATCAAAGACATCAGCTACTTGTTATTGCCCCATAATGAGATCAATCTAACTTCTTCTCTGCTTCCTCTCTCATCACTTGGAAGACAAATTTTATAGTTATTCATCATCTCAATACACAGCAACCTGAGGCAAACCTAGACTTGCCTTTCTGTATCATTCTACTGGAGAAAAGCCTAATTTGAGGCTAAATATAAGCTGTAAGCTTTTCGGATAATTTTAACACATTTCTACACAATCTTGAAGCCGCGGTCTCCGGTGAGGAAAGACCGATCCTGGACTGGATCGGTTTTTCAAAATGGCGGCGGCGCGGGCACACCGCGACGCCCTGTGTCTCCCTAGAATGGGAAAAATAGCGACGATCCCCTTACCTGCTTCAAGGTTGCTCACTCGGAGCAGTCTTGTATTCATCCCAACAACGTACCTCGGTGACTGCCAATCACCAACCCCCCCCCGGACACTTATTATTTTTTTATTCAAATCGTTTGCTATGTCGCTCTTCCAGGGAGATGCTAAATGCATTTCGTTGTCTCTGTACTGTACACTGACAATGACAATTAAAATTGAATCTGAATCTGAATCTGACTCTGGACCCTGGTCTTGTCCACGGGGGGGGGGGGGGGGGGGGGGGAATGGAGGAGGACGGCCAAAATTTTTTGTGCCTTCCACCACAGTGATGAATGCTGTGGTGGGTGTTTATGTTACATGTTGTGTCCTGTTTATGCATTTTGTTATTTTGTTAACCCATCTTTATGCTTTGTATGGAACTAATTTTTAAATTATGTAAAGCACTTTGGGGTCAATGAAAATTGACTATAAATGTGCTATATAAATAAACTTATTATTATTATTATTATTATTATTATTATTATTATTATTATAACATAATTCAGCCTTATCAAGAGAGAGGCGAGTCTGTGGAATTTTCTGCCCCAGAGGGCGGTGGAGGCAGGTTCTCTGGCTGCTTTCAAGAGAGTTAGATAGGCCTCCTAAAGATAGCGGAGTGGAGTCAAGGAATATGGGGAGAAGGCAGGAACGGGGTACTGATTGGGGCTGATCAGCCATGATCACAGTGAATGGCGGTGCTGGCTCGAAGGGCCGAATGGCCTCCTCCTGCACCTATTGTATATTGTCAATTCCTAGCAGTATTATTTTGGACACTTGGGAGCGGGCACTTGATACATAGAGGGGCGATACATGTGGGCTTGGGGGACGGGATGTGATTCAGACCAGACACAAGATGTGGAGAGTAGACCGGGAGAACAGAAAGCTACAGCTTGTATGAGAATAAGGAGAACCTGGTACATTCATCTCTTTGTTCGTACAACTACTTCTATATAGAACCGATTAAACTGGAAATAACAACTGGTCTTCTTTTATCTGCGTAAGAATAGGAATAGAATAGAATAGAATAGAATAGAATAGAATAGAATAGAATAGAATAGAATAGAATGCTGTTTATTGTCATTCAAACAGACAAGGTGTGAACAAAATCTCATTCCTGCCATCATGCCATTACAAAAAAAAAAGACACACACTTAACACAATTTACACAAACATCCATCACAGTGAATCTCCCCCAACACCTCCTCACTGTGATGGAAGGCCAAAGTCTTATCTCTTCCCCTTGTTCTTCTCCTCTTCTCCTTTGTTCTGTAGATCACTCCTACTTACCTGTATGGCCTAATTCTTCTCAAATCACATGACTTTTTTCGAGGAAAGATATAATGACAGCGGAGAGGGTCCAGAGGAGATTTTCCTGCCCAATTCTAGGGTGAGAGATTGGACATCACTGACATTGGATCAATTGTGTGCAGTTTTGGTCCCCTAATTTGAGGAAGGACATTCTTGCTATTGAGGGAGTGCAGCGTAGGTTCACCAGGTTAATTCCCGGGATGGCGGGAATGTCATATGCTGAGAGAATGGAGCGGCTGGGCTTGTATACTCTGGAGTTTAGAAGGTTGAGAGGGGATCTTATTGAAACATATAATATTGTTAAGGGTTTGAACACGAAACATGTTCCCGATGTTGGGGGAATCCAGAACCAGATCGAGAGATAGATCTGCCATGATTGAATGGCGGAGTAGACTCGATGGGCCGAATGGCCCAATTCTACTCCTATAACTTACGACATTATGGCCTCCCGGAAACCCACACCTGCCCCATTCACTCTCGACAGTAACTTTAGTCCAGGGACACAAAAAGCTGGAGTAACTCAGCGGGACAGGCAGCATCTCTGGAGAGAAGGAATCGACACTAGACAACAGGTGCAGGAGGAGGCCGTTCGGCCCTTCGAGCCAGCACCGCCATTCAATGTGATCATCGTCCCCAATCAGTACCCCGTGCCTGCCTTCTCCCCATATCCCTTGACTCTGCTCTCTCTTGGCTGGTTGACATTTCGAGTCCAGACCTTTCTTCAGATGCTGCCTGCCCCGCTGGGTTACGCCAGCATTTTGCATCTATCTTCGGTGTAAACCAGCACCTGCAGTTCCTTCCTGCGCAATGAGTTTAACACCTACCGAGGTACAGTGAAAAGTTTTTTGCCACGCGCCAACCGGTCAGCTGGAAAGACAAAACGTGCTTACATTCGAGCCGTCCACGTTGTACAGATACAGGATAATATTGCCACTGGCTCCCTGTGCCGTTCCGAATCCATTTCAAGCTCTTTCTTTATGTTTACAAATCCCTTAACGGGATTGCCCCCACGCTACATTAAAAGTCTGTTCACCCACCACACCACCTCCAGGTCCCTCAGATCGGCCGACTTGAGGTTACTGAACACCCCGCGGTCTGGGCATAAGCTCAGGGGCGACCGTGCCTTTGCGGTTGCAGCTCCTAGACTGTGGAACAGCATCCCTCCTCCCATCAGAACTGCCCCCTCCATCGACTCCTTTAAGTCGAGACTTAAAACTAATTTCTACTCTCAAGCCTTTCTTGAGGTCCTCTGAGGGGGCGCTGTATGTATGTATGTATTGTTAGATCTATGTACCTTCTATGTACCTGAGATCTATGTAGCTGAGTATAGAAGCTGGGATGTAATGTTAAAATTGTACAAGGCATTGGTGAGACCAAATCTGGAGTATGGTGTACAATTTTGGTCGCCCAATTATAGGAAGAATGTCAACAAAATAGAGAGAGTACAGAGGAGATTTACTAGAATGTTGCCTGGGTTTCAACAACTGAGTTACAGAGAAAGTTTGAATAAGTTAGGTCTTTATTCTCTGAAGCGCAGAAGGTTAAGGGGGGACTTGATAGAGGTCTTTAAAATGATGAGAGGGATAGACAGAGTTGACGTGGACAAGCTTTTCCCTTTGAGAATAGGGAAGATTCAAACAAGAGGACATGACTTCAGAATTAAGGGACAGAAGTTTAGGGGTAATATGAGGGGGAACTTCTTTACTCAGAGAGTGGTAGCGGTGTGGAATGAGCTTCCAGTGGAAGTGGTGGAGGCAGGTTCATTGGTATCATTTAAAAATAAATTGGATAGGCATATAGATGAGAAGGGAATGGAGGGTTATGGTATGAGTGCAGGCAGGTGGGACTAAGGGAAAAAAAGTTGTTCTGCACGGACTTGTAGGGCCGAGATGGCCTGATTCCGTGCTGTAATTGTTATATGGTTTTGTTATATGGTTATATGTACCACTGTATGTAGCATGTTAGTACCTGCACTAATGTAAAGCACTTTGGTCAACGAGAGTTGTTGTTAAACGTGCTATAGAAATAAAATTGCCTTGACTTGATTTGACGTGTATCGAGGTAGAGTGAAAAGCTTTTTGTCGCGTGCTAACCAGTCAGCGGAAAGACAATACATGATTACAATCGAGCCATCCACGGTGTACAGATACATGATAAAGGGAATAACGTTTAGTGCAAGGTAAAGTCTAGTAATGTCCGATTAGTGATAATCCCAGAGTCTCCAACGAGGCAGACAGAAGCTCAGGACTGCTCTCAATTTGTTGATGGGATGGTTCAGTTGCCTGATCGCAGCTATTATTATTATATAATATTTTTATGATGAGAACAGATTATAATTGTCACATGTACAGTTCACAGCTTTTTTTTTACGTGCTTTCTAGTTCAAGAGGCCATACATGATTAGGATACTGAGTTGGATGATCAGCCATGATCATATTGAATGGCGGTGCAGGCTCGAAGGGCCGAATGGCCTACTCCTGCACCTATTTTCTATGTTTCTATTGCAATCTTGATATGAATGTAGGAATATTTCTCATGAGAGGAATAGATCGGGTAGACGCCCAGAGTCTTTTACCCAGAGTAGGGGAATCAAGAACCAGTTGAATGGCGGAGTAGACTCGATGGGCTGAATGGCCCAATTCTACTACTATCTGAATGACCTCCTGAAAACCCACACCGGCCCCACTCATTCTCGACACTAACCTTAGTCCAGGGACACACAAAGCTGGAGTAAGTCAGCGAGACAGGCAGCATCTCTGGAGAGAAGGAATAGACAATAGACAACAGGTGCAGGAGTAGGCCATTCGGCCCTTCGAGCCAGCACCGCCATTCAATGTGATCGTGGCTGATCATCCCCAATCAGTGCCCCGTTCCTGCCTTCTCCCCATATCCCCTGACTCCCCTATCCTTAAGAGCCCTATCTAGCTCTCTCTTGAAAGCATCCAGAGAACCGGCCTCCACCGCCCTCTGAGGCAGAGAATTCCACAGACTCACAACTGTCTGTGATCAAAAAGTGTTTCCTTGTCTCTGTTCTAAATGGCTTACCCCTTATTCTTAAACTGTGTGTGGCCCCTGGTTTCTGGACTCCCCCAACATCGGGAACATGTTTCCTGCCTCTAGCGTGTCCAAACCCTTAATAATCTTACACGTTTCAATAAGATACCCTCTCATCCTTCTAAACTCCAAAGTACACAAGCCCAGCCACCCCATTCTCTCAGCATATGACAGTCCCGCCATCCCGGGAATTAACCTTGTAAACCTACGCTGCACGCCCTCAATAGCAAGAATGTCCTTCCTCAAATTAGGGGACCAAAACTGCACACAATACTCCAGGTGTGGTCTCACTAGGGCCCCGTACAACTGCAGAAGGATCTCTTTGCTCCTATATTCGATTCCTCTTGAAAACCTGTCTCTGCCTGCACTAATCCAGTTAAAATGTGTCGGAAGGAACTGCAGATGCTGGTTTAAACCGAAGATAGACACAAAATGCTGGAGCAACTCGGCGGGACAGGCAGCATCGCTGGAGAACATGGAGAGGTGAGGTTTCAGTGATTTTTTTTCCCACATATATATGTTGGAATCATAGTCAATGCTGCACAGAAACAGGCCACACTTCACAGGTACAGTCTCTTGCCCAGAGTAGGTGAATCGAGGACCTAATATAATATAAGATGAGTCTGAACTGAAGAAGGGTCTCGACCAGAAACATCACCCATTCCTTCTCTCCAGAGACGCTGCCTGTCCCAGCTGAGTTACTCCAGCATTTTGTGTCTATCTTCGGTGTAAACCAGCATCTGCAGTTCCTTCCTGCACCTGAATCTCGCTCAGTTTGGCCCTGGAGGTGAAGTTTTCAAACGCCCAGAGACCAGGCTGGACAGGCGCTGCGTTTTATGGCAACAGAACAAGGGGCAGAGACTCTGGTCTAAACGCGGGCGCTGCAGGCAAACACAGTCACACACACACACGACTCACCCAGTCGTAGAAATCCCTGGCGTCCGCTCTGCTGTGCAGAGGGATTATAATCAGAGTGTAGGCAGGCGAAATAGTCATGGGACCGACTGCTTCTCGACTCAACGAGAATTCCCTCTCCCTCCCTCCCCCCCTCTCTCACCCCCCTCTCTCTCCCCCTCTCCCTCTCTCTTCTCCCCCTCTTTCCCTCTCCCTCTCTCTCACTCTCCTTCCTCTCTCCCTCTCTCTCCCTTCCCTCTCTCCCCTTCCTCTCTCCCCCCCTCTCTCCTCTCTCCCCCTTCCTCTCTCCCCCTCTCTCTCTCTCCCTCCCTCTCTCTCTCCCCTCTCTCTCTCTCTCTCTCCCCCCCTCTCTCTCTCTCCCTCTCTCTCTCTCCTTCCTCTCTCCCTATCCCTCTCTCTCTTTCTCCCTCTCTCTCCCTCTCTCTCCCCTTCTCTCTCTCTCTATCTGGGACAGAGGGGTGGGGAGCGGAGGCGGACTCGCTAGGGTGGGGCAAGCAGAGCAAAGCACAGGCAGAGAGAGGGGGAGTGAGCTAGAGAGAGAGAGAGAGACAGAGACAGATAGAGAGACAGAGAGACAGAGAGAGTCAGAGACAGAGACAGAGAGTCAGAGACAGTGAGAGAGAGAGACAGAGAGACAGGGAGAGACAGAGAGAGACAGAGAGAGACAGAGAGGGAGAGAGACCGAGACAGAGAGAGAGAGAGACAGAGAGAGAGAGACAGAGAGAGAGACAGAGGGAGAGAGAGAGAGAGACAGAGAGAGAGAGAGACGAGAGAGATAGAGAGAGAAAGTCAGACAGAAAAGCGATTGACTGAGAGAGAAATAGAGAGAGAGGGAAAGAGAGACACAGATATGGAGGTAAAGACAGAGAGAGAGAGAGATCAGGTCCTCTTTCCTCTCGGCCCGTATTCCACCAGTTGAGCTGAGATGAAAGCAGCGCCTGGATTACCCAGGGAACGAACAGCAAAGGACACTTGACACTATAGTCTATTTTTTAAATAATACTTCCTACTTTCCACTATCGACATTGCTGACTGCGCCCCAACCCCGAGCGCGGTTTGGTTTAACATTAACCCTTCCCTGGGTCTGGCTGAGCTGGTTAGAGATCGGGAGACGCCGCCTGCAGCCACGAGTTAAAACACCGTGCAAGGTGCCGGACCAGCGGGCGAAGTCTCCCCCAACGCGCAGAGAAGGAACTGCAGATGCCTGGAGTATTGCGTACAGTTTTGGTCTCCAAATCTGAGGAAGGACATTATTGCCATAGAGGGAGTGCAGAGACGGTTCACCAGACTGATTCCTGGGATGTCAGGACTGTCTTATGAAGAAAGACTGGATAGACTTGGTTTATACTCTCTAGAATTTAGGAGACTGAGAGGGGATCTTATAGAAACTTACAAAATTCTTAAGGGGTTGGACAGGCTAGATGCAGGAAGATTGTTCCCGATGTTAGGGAAGTCCAGGACAAGGGGTCACAGCTTAAGGATAAGGGGGAAATCCTTTAAAACCGAGATGAGAAGAACTTTTTTCACACAGAGAGTGGTGAATCTCTGGAACTCTCTGCCACAGAGGGTAGTTGAGGCCAGTTCATTGGCTATATTTAAGAGGGAGTTAGATGTGGCCCTTGTGGCTAAAGGGATCAGGGGGTATGGAGAGAAGGCAGGTACGGGATACTGAGTTGGATGATCAGCCATGATCATATTGAATGGCGGTGCAGGCTCGAAGGGCCGAATGGCCTACTCCTGCACCTAATTTCTATGTTTCTATGTTTACATCGAGGATAAAGGGCCTGTCCCACTTACGCGACCTTTACAGGTGACTGCTGGCACCCGTGATAGGTTGCCGATAATTTCAAACATGTTGGAAATTCAGCGGTGACCGGAAAGACGCCACGTACGACTCTTTGGAGACCTCTCCCGACCATAGGAGGCCTCTCACGGCCGTACAGGCGACCCCTGGTGACATGTCATGGGTGACCTCTCCCGACGTCCAGAACCAGGGGCCACACATTTTAAGAATAAGGGGTAAGCCATTTAGAACGGAGATGAGGAAACACTTTTTCTCACAGAGAGTTGTGAGTCTGTGGAATTCCCTGTCACAGAGGGCAGTGGAGGCCAAATTACTGGGTGGATTTAAGAGAGAGGTAGATAGAGCTCTAGGGGCTAGTGGAATCAAGGGATATGATTGACCAGAGTTGAGGTATTGTGGGTCCAAGAGAGGTCATCGGAGATGTTGACCCCCAGGAAACCTGAAGCTGGAAACACGTTCCACCTCCATGCTGTTGATGTGGATGGGGGTGTGCGTGCCGCCCCTGGACTTCCTGAAGTCTACAATGACCCCCTTGGTCTTCTTGGAGTTAAGGACCAGGTTGTTGTCAGCGCACCATGCTGCTAAGTGCTGGACCTCCTCCCTGTAGGCCAGCTCATCGTTGTTGCTGATGAGGCCAATCACCGTTGTATCATCTGCATACTTGATGATGGTGTTAGTACCATGTACAGGTGTGCAGTCATAGGTGAAGAGGGAATAGAGGAGGGGGCTCAGCACACAGCCCTGTGGAACGTCGGTGTTCAGGGTGAGGGTTGAAGAGGTGTGCTTGTCTAACCTCACAGACTGGGGTCTGTTGGTTAGAAAGTCCAGTATCCAGTTGCAGAGGGAGGGGTCGATGCCCAGGTTACCGAGTTTGGTGATCAGTTTTGATGGAATAATGGTGTTGAATGCTGAGCTGTAATCGATGAACAGCATTCTTACATAAGTGTCTCTGTTGTCGAGGTGGGAGAGGGCGGAGTGAAGTGCTGTTGAGATGGCATCCTCCGTACTCCTGTTCTTGCGGTAGGCAAACTGATAGGGATCCAGTGTGGTGGGTAGGCAGCTTTTGAGGTGTGCCAGGACCAGCCTCTCGAAGCACTTGGTGATGATGGGGGTAAATGCAACTGGGCGGAAGTCGATGAGGCTTGCCGCAGTGGAGTGTTTTGGCACCGGCACGATGGAGGTGGCTTTAAGGCAAGTGGGGACAACTGCTTGGGCAAGTGACAGGTTGAAGATGTCAGTCCAGACGTCTGTCAGCTGCGCAGCATGGGCCCTGAGCACGCGCCCGGGGATGCCGTCAGGGCCAGCAGCCTTACGTGCATTAGTCCTACTCAGTGCCACGTACACGTCGTAGGGGGTGAGTGTGAGGGGTTGGTGATCGGCATGTAGCACAGCCTTGATGGCTGTCTCTAGATTGTCCCTGTCGAAGCGGCCATAGAAGTGATTAAGATCCTCAAGGAAGGAGGCGTCGCTGGATGTGGGGGTGATGTTGGAGGGTCTGTAGTCCGTGATGGCCTGGATGCCTTGCCACATGCGTCGGGGGTCGGAGTTGTTGTTGAAGTGCTCCTCAATCCTGAGCTTATGGCAGTGCTTGGCCTTCCTGATGCCCCTCTTCAGGTTAGCCCTGGATGAACTGTAGGCTTGAGCATCGCCTGACCTGAAAGTGGTGTCCCGTGCTTTCAGCAGTAGCCTGACCTCGCTGTTCATCCATGGCTTCTGATTCGGGTATATGGTCACCTGTTTGAGGGAGGTGACACTATTGATGGTGGAGTTTATAAATTCCAGAACAGAGGATGTGTAGGAATCAATGTCCGTGTGGGAGTCAAGGGTGGCCTGGGCTGCAAACGCCTTCCAGTCAGTGTTTCCAAAACACTGCTGAAGTGTGAAGTCCGCTTCCTCTGACCAGACTTTAACTGTCCTCACAGTTGGTTTAACCCGTCTGATGAGTGGGGAGTACTTAGGGAGCAGGAACAATGAGATGTGATCAGACGGTCCAAGGTGGGGGAGGGGGATGGCTTTGTAAGTTTCAGCCATGTTGGTGTAGACTTTGTCCAGTGTCTTGTCCATTTCTGCACCCTTTCCAACTTATCCTTCCATTATATAGGCTTTCTCCAGTCATCCATCTGGAGTAGGGTTGTGAACTGCCCCGTATTAGCCGGGACATCCCGTACATTGGGCTAAATTGGTTTGTCCCGTACGGGGCCGCCCTTGTCCCGTATTTGACAGCGACTACTTGGGTCGAGGGGACTGTCGGGTCAGAGCGCCACGTCCGGCCCCCGCCTCACCCGTCCCGACGTAGTGCAGCCCATGGAGTGCAGCAGCAGCACCTCGCCCTTGGGCTAAAACCCCTCAGCTGGCCCGCCGGCTGGGCTTTGCGTGCAGTCCAGCACCCGGGGCCAACTCATCATTCACCCAGCCATGGCCCAGTCGGTCAACAAATTGCCGTGGGGGAATTTGTCCCGTATTTTGATCTTTTGCCCCTTATTTGGGAGTGAGAACGTTGGCGACCCTGCCCTTAAGCCAAGAGCATGTTATTGTCAAATGTCCAGTCATATCATATTCATAAATTCATAAGTGATGGGAGCAGAAAGATCCCGTCTCATCCCTTTTAACATCACAGGTGTATAACATCAACCTGCCAAAGGGACTAATAGACCTGTCCCACTATACAAGTTCATTCCAAGAGTTCTCCCGAGTTTCCCCTGATTCGAACTCGGAGATTTACGGTAATGGCCGCTCGTAGGTACTCGGGGCTCTCGTGGACATTTTTCAACATGTTGAAAAATCTTCACGAGTCTTCCCGAGCTTACCGCGTTTCCCCGAGTACCTGCCGTTAGCGTTACGAGCCGCTAAGAGACGTCCCTGAGCTCCGACGTACCCGCTACGTTCATTCTCCGTGCTTACCACGAGTTTGATTTTTGTTTAAACTCGGGAGAGATCTTGGGTAAACTCGTAGAGTGGGACAGGGCTATAACGATGGAAATTAGCTATTGGCTATAATGTTGCAAATTTACATGTAAATGTTTATTAATATGCACTGTCCCTGTTGAAAATAAAAAAACGAATAAAACATTTGAAAATAAAGACACACACAGTTTATCAATGGCAATGATTTATATAAATAGAGAATAAATAGACTGGGTTCTCGAGACGGAACGAGTTATTGCATTTGGCTGCTTCTCGAATGCCTATCAAAGGTCAACGATGAGATGGGATGTCGCTGGTTCGATGTTGGAAGGGTGGAAACTCCGTTTGGGATAAATCCCGATGCTTTTCTGGTCCCAATATTCCAAGTCCGCTGTTCCCAATGGATATAAGTTCCATCCAGAGTATTGGACAGCTTGGGAATTTTCGTCCTGCAGTCGGGATTGAAGTCTAGTGGCTCAAAGTATCCGGGCAGCTTCACAATAGACAACAGGTGCAGGAGGAGGTCATTCGGCCCTTCGAGCCAGCACCGCCATTCAATGTGATCATGGCTGATCATTCACAATCAGTTCCTGCCTTCTCCCCATATCACTGACAATCACTTCCTGCCTTCTCCCCATATTCCCTGACTCCGCTATCTTTAAGAGCCCTATCTAGCTCTCTCTTGAAAGTATCCAGAGAACCGGCCTCCACCACCCTCTGAGGCAGAGAATTCCACAGACTCACAATTCTCTGTGAGAAAAAGTGTTTCCTCGTCTCCGTTCTAAATGGCTTACACCTTATTCTTAAACTGTGTGGCCCCATGGTTCTGGACTCCCCCAACATCGGGAACATGTTTCCTGCCTCTAGCGTGTCCAAACCCTTAATAATCTTATATGTTTCAATAAGATCTCCTCTCATCCTTCTAAACTCCAGTGTGCACAAGCCCAGCCGCTCCATTCTCTCAGCATATGACAGTCCCGCCATCCCGGGAATTAACCTGGTGACCCTACGCTGCACTCCCTCAATAGCAAGAATGTCCTTCCTCAAATTAGGGGACCAAAACTGCACACAATACTCCAGGTGTGGTCTCACTAGAGCCCTGTACAACTGCAGAAGGACCTCTTTGCCCCGAGACTCAACTCCGGATCTATCTGTTCCGCGACATCGCCGGGCTAGATGAGGGAGGAGCCTTCACAACTGGACTCCGAGAAGCCTTGTTTCTGCGCATCGATGAGCCGCTTGATCAGAGCCGCCCTCTCCATCTCCAGAGCCGTGATCCGCCCGCTCTTTACGGACAATTCCTGTCGGGAAGACAAGGAGCATGTTGGAATTTGAAATGGACTCTCGCCCAAGAGTTGGGGAATCGAGGATCAGAGGAGTCCTAGGTTCAAGGAGAAGGGGGGGGGGGGGGGGGAGATTTAATAGGAATACCTTTTTCCACGCAGACCATCCCAACGTTTAAGAAACAGTTAGACAGTTCGGCCGAATGCACTATGGGAACTACACTCGCCCCTCTGCAGGAACTGCAGGCTGATTCCTGGGATGTCACGACTTTCATATGAAGAAAGACTGGATAGACTCGGTTTGGACTCGATAGAATTTAGAAGATTGAGGGGGGGGATCTTATAGAAACTTACAAAATTCTCAAGGGGTTGGACAGGCTAGATGCAGGAAGATTGTTCCCGATGTTGGGGAAGTCCAGAACAAGGGGTCACAGTTTAAGGAAAAAGGGGAAATCTTTTAGGACCGAGATGAGAAAAACATTTTTCACACAGAGAGTGGTGAATCTGTGGAATTCTCTGCCACAGAAGGTAGTTGTGGCCACAGTTCATTGGCTATATTTAAGAGGGAGTTAGATGTGGCCCTTGTGGCTAAAGGGATCAGGAGGTATGGAGAGAAGGCAGGTACAGGATACTGAGTTGGATGATCAGCCATAATCATATTGAATGACAGTGCAGGCTCGAAGGGCCGAATGGCCTATTCCTGCACCTATTTTGTATGTTTTTATGTTTCTATGTAACTATCCATCAGGAGGTGCTGATCCAGAGCCAGCAACATTATGGGGGACCCCTTCCACCCCAGCAACGGACTGTTCCAGCTGCTATGGTCAAGCAAACGCCACTGTTGTCATGCTGTGAAATGTCCCACAGGTCATTAGGACTGTAAACTCTAATCTCACCAGGGACTAACTTTACTGTACCAAACTACTGTTGAGTGTGTCTTTTTAAAATTGGTGTTTTTTTCTCACAAACATGTAATTCCTGATTCTGTTCTTTTCTGTTTTGTTGGGGTTTTTTTGCACAATCTGCGAGCATTTGCCACTTTTCATTTCACTGCACATCTCGTTTGTGTATGTGACGAATAAACTTGACTTGACAGGTACGTGTTTAAGAAGGAACTGCAGATGCTGGAAAAATCAAAGGTAGACAAAAAATGCTGGAGAAACTCAGCGGGTGAGGCAGCATCTATTCCTCGTCCGTGGCGAAACATACGTGGCGAATATTTGTCTGAAGAAGGGTCTCGGCCCAAAACTTTGCCCATTTCCTTCGCTCCATAGATGCTGCCTCACCCACTGAGTTTCTCCAGCATTTTTGTCTATCCTGGCAAATAAAATATGATTATGAATATGATTATTACGATTATCACTTATGACCTTACGACCACTTATAGGGGCAGCAACAAAGTCACAAAGAGTTCAACGTAGTCCCCACTCAGCTTGCCCTCAATGGCGGGGAGGGTCCCTCTAAAGACCGCCTATTGAAGAGAGAGTTCGATCAAGCTCTTAGGGCTAACGGAGTCACAGGGGATATGGGGAGAAGGCAGGAACGGGGTACTGATTGGGGATGATCAGCCATGATCACATTGAAGGGTGGTGCTCGGCTGGAAGGGCCGAATGGCCTACTCCTGCACCTGTCATCTGTGTTTTGTACGTTTACCTTGGTCAACAGGCGGTTCTGTTCCTGCAACGTGCCGACTGACTGCCGCTGGATCCCGGTCACCTTCCAGGGAAGCACGTTGGCGGGGTGATGGATGTACTGCATCTGAAAGCGGAATGGGCGGAGGGCGGAGGTGCGATTAGTCAAAGGGTGACAAACCCAACGTCAGGGCCAAAACCAAACCGTGTGCTTCCTCCTCCCTCTCTCCCTCCTTCCCTCCCTCTCTCCATCTCTCCCTCCGTCCCTCCTTCCCTCCCTCCCTCTCTCTCCCTCCTTCCCTCCCTCCCTCCCCATCTCCCTCCCATCCCCCTCTCCCTCCCTCCTCCCTCCCTCTCCATCCCTCCCTCCCTCCCCATCCCCCTCTCTCCACTCATCCATCCCTGCCTCCCTATCTCCACCCATCCCTCTCTCCCTCTCTCCATCCATCCATGATTGTTGAATGAATGAATGAGTGAGTGAATGAGTGAATGGAGTGAATGAATGGAGTGAATGAATTGAATGAATGAATGAGTGTGAATGAGTGAGTGAATGATTGAGTGATTGAGTGAATGAGTGAGTGAATGAATGAGTGAGTGATTGAATGAATGAGTGATTGAATGAATGAGTGATTGAATGAATGAGTGATTGAATGAATGAGTGATTGAATGAATGAGTGAATGAATGAGTGAATGAATGAGTGAATGAATGATTGAGTGAATGATTGAGTGAATGAATGAATGAATGGGTGAATGATTAAATGAGTGAATGAGTGAATGAACGAGTGATACTTTATTGTCACATTTGACCTGTGACAAGGTATGCAAAGGGCCACCAGCTAAAGGGCACGGACAAAATTCAATGTCATCCCAATGGAGCCTCTTTGTTCTTGCCCCCACCCCCGAGATAAGATAAGAGGTGGGCTTGACATCATGTCCAGCATAGACATGGTGGGCCGAAGGGCCTGTTCCTGCGCTGTACTGTTCTATGGTCTATCTCTGAGGTGTCCCTGAAGAAGCAGAAACATACTAAGTGGAGAATGAGGTGACCGTGGCTGACAAAGGAAGTCAAAGACAGGGCGGCAGAGTCACTGCCTCACGGCGCCAGAGACCCGGGTTCGATCCCGACCACGGATGCTGAGTGTACGGAGTTTGCATGTTCTCCCCGTGACCTGCGTGGATTTTCTCCGGGTGGTCCGGTTTCCTCACACACTCCAAAGACGTGCGGGTTTGTCGGTCGATTGTCTTCAGTATAATAGTAAATTGTGCCTAGCGTGTGTGTAGGATAGTGTTAGTGTGCGGGGATTGCTAGCCGGTGTGGACCCAGTGGGCAGAAGGGGGCTGTCCTCCAGGCTGCCTGTCCCGCTGAGTTTACTCCAGCATTTTAGAAACATATAAACATAGAAAATAGGTGCAGGAGGAGGCCATTCGGCCCTTCGAGCCAGCACCGCCTTTCATTGTGATCATGGCTGATCATTCCCAATCAATAACTCGTGCCTGCCTTCTCCCCATATCCCTTGATTCCACTAGCCCCTAGAGCTCTATCTAACTCTTTTAAATCCATCCAGTGACTTGGCCTCCACTGCCCTCTGTGGCAGGGAATTCCACAAATTCACAACTCTCTGGGTGAAAAAGCTTTTTCTCACCTCAGTCTTAAATGGCCTCCCCTTTATTCTAAGACTGTGGCCCCTGGTTCTGGACTCGCCCAACATTGGGAAAATTTTTCCTGCATCTAGCTTGTCCAGTCCTTTTATAATTTTATATGTTTCCATAAGACCCCCCCCCACCCCCCTCATCCTTCTAAACTCCAGTGAATACAAGCCTAATATTTTCAATCTTTCCTCATATGACAGTCCCGCCATCCAAGGGATCAATCTGGTGAACCTACGCTGCACTGCCTCAATCACTCTATTTTGTGTCCAAATTAGTGTAAATCAGCATCTGCAGTGCACTGGTTCAACACCCCCCCCCCCCCCCCACACCCCCACCCCCACCCCCACCCCCCACACAACAAACCCTCCACATGGGCCACAGACCTGTCCAGGGGTAGATATGAGGTCGCTGAGGCAGGAGTTGACTTCCTGGATCTTGGCCAAGAGAAGACAAGCTCGGTTGGGCCGAGGGTCGACGGGGCGATCCTGGAAGGGAAGGAGATGGGGTTGAGAATCAGGTTGGGTGGGGTGGGGAGGTGGGAGAGAGAGAGGGCTGGATGGAGTCAAGCTGGTTGGTGGTGGGTAGGGCGAAGTGTGTGTGGGGGGTGGACTAGGGTTAGCCAACTTCCCACTCCCAGCTAAGGGACAAAGGAGACCTGGGGGTGGAGAGTGTTGCACAAAGCCACGGCCTGCAACAGGTACTTGAGCCGGTTCACGGACAAGTCCACCGCCGGCCACTTCCCCGGCGAGGAAGAGACCGTGTTCCACGTCTACGTGCAGTGTTCGAGGTTGCAGCCACTGTTCGATTATCTAAAGGGGCTGCTCCTCACGTTTTGGCTCCACTTTAGTCCGACGCTACTGATTTTTGGGCACCCCGGTACATAGAAACATAGAAACATAGAAAATAGGTGCAGGAGTAGGCCATTCGGCCCTTAGAGCCTGCACCGCCATTCAATATGATCATCCAACTCAGTATCCCATCCCTGCCTTCTCTCCATACCCCTGATCCCTTTAGCCACAAGGGCAACATCTAACTCCCTCTTAAATATAGCCAATGAACTGTGTGGCCTCAACTACCTTCTGTGGCAGAGGGTTCCACAGATTCACCACTCTCTGTGTGAAAAATGTTTTCCTCATCTTGGTCCTAAAAGATTTCCCCCTTATCCTTAAACTGTGACCCCCTTGTTCTGGACTTCCCCAACATCGGGAACAATCTTCCTGCATCTAGCCTGTCCAACCCCTCGAGAATTTTGTAAGATTAAGTCTACGAGGGGGGACGGTCGGGTGGGAGGAGGGGGTCTCCCTGTCGATCTGCTCCTGCCAAGATGGCCATTCGCGGGTCCAGGCAGCGGGCAGTCGATGGCCGCACAGGGGTTGACCGCCTGCCCCTTTTCCGGGCCTACGTCCGTGCCCGCGTGTCCCTGGAGAGAGAACACACACACGGTGACCACGGGGACTCTGGAGGCCGCCCGCAAACGCTGGTCGCCGCGGAAACTCGATTGTATTGTTGATAAAAATGTTCATATTTTAATTTGAGAACTTTGATTGTAAACTGCCTATATAGGCAATCTTTGATCGTGTTACTCCCTCTGTATTTTTGTTTGTTCAGAATAAAAGCATTTCGTATTAAAACAAAAACGTAGTGACAAAAAGGTACAAAATGCCCCGAAGGCAATTTGTTGGCCGACTGGGCCGTGGCTGAGTGAGGCCATGATTGCCAGAGTGAGTCCCACCGTAAATTGGAGTCCCAGCACTTCAACTCCCCCTCCCATTCCCAATCCGACCTTTCTGTCCTGGGCCTCCTCCATGACCACAGCGAGTCCCACCGCTAATTGGAGGAGCAGCACCTCATATTTCGCTTGGGCAGTTTACACCCCAGCGGTATGAACATTGACTTTTCATTGCAATCATGGCTGATGGTCCCCAATCAATAACCCGTGCCAGCTTTATCCCCATATCCCTTGAATCCACTAGCCCCTAGAGCTTTATCAAACTCTCTCTTAAATCCATCCAGTACTTGGCCTCCACTGCCCTCTTTGGCAGGGAATTCCACAAATTCACAACTCTCTGGGTGAAAACGTTTTTTCTCACCTTAGTCTTAAATGGCCTCCCCTTTATTCTACCACTGTGTGGCCCCTGGTTCTGAACCTGCCCAATATTGGGAACATTTTTCCTGCATCTAGCTTGTCCAGTCCTTTTATAATTGTATACGTTTCTATAAGATACCCCCTCATCCTTCTAAACTCCAGTGAATACAAGCCTAGCCTTTTCAATCTTTCCTCATATGACAGTCCCGCCATCCCAGGTATCAATCTCGTGAACCTACGCTGCACTGCCTCAATCACAAGAATGTCCTTCCTCAAATTAGGAGACCAAAACTGTACACAATACGCCAGATGTGGTCTCACCAGAGCCCTATACAACTGCAGAAGAACCTCTCTACTCCTATACTGAAATCCTCTTGTTATGAAGCTGGGAGCGAGTGGAGACATATCCTGCTGGAAGTCCAACCAGGACAACGAGCCTTGTTTCGAACAATAGACAATAGACAATAGGTGCAGGAGGAGGCCATTCAGCCCTTCGAGCTAGCACCACCATTCAATGTGATCATGGCTAATCATCCCCAATCAGTACCCCGTTCCTGCCTTCTCCCCATATCCCCTGACTCCGCTATCTTTGAGAGCCCTATCTAGCTCTCTCTTGAAAGTATCTAGAGAACCGGCCTCCACCGCCCTCTGAGGCAGAGAATTCCACAGATGCGTGGAGATGTTGGAGATGCGTTAGGCATTTCCTCCCAGCGGAGACTGGACCATTGCATCTGCAGAACCGCAGAAACACGGAACTGCAGGTGCTGGTCCCCCGAGGAAAGAAACAAAATGCTGGAGTAATTTTTCCTTCGGGAAAAATGGGGTAATAGCCAGACGACAGCTGCGTTAACGATCAGAGCCACCGCTGGAATAGGATGGGGGGGGGGGGGGGGGGGTCCGCCCTTAACCAGCCCCCCGTGGTTGTCACCATGCGCACCCGCTAATCCTTCTCCCCACCCTCCCCCGCCCTGAACTCACGGTGTCTCCGAAGCCCCTCTTGGCCTGGTCTTGTCTCCCCTTCACTCCGTGGATCTGCTGCAAGTACCAGACTCGCGTACGATCCACCATCTCCAGGCCGTGCAAGAGAGCGTCTCTCTCCCTCTCCAGCTCCTTCATCTGTTTCAGCTGCGTGGAGAAACGGGGCCCCCATTATTGACGAGCCACAACCTGATCAAAACAGCTTCTCTCCGAAGAGGCCGCTCCCACCGTAACTCCCTGCTCAATTCGTCCCTTCCCACACAAACCACCCCCTCCCCCGGTACTTTCCCTTGCAACCGCAGGAAATGCTACACTTGTCGCTTTACCTCCCCCCCCCTTGACTCCATCCAAGGACCCAAGCAGTCTTTCCAGGTGCGGCAGAGGTTCACCTGCACCTCCTCCAACCTCATCTATTGCATCCGCTGCTCTAGGTGTCAGCTGCTCTACATCGGTGAGACCAAGCGCAGGCTTGGCGATCGCTTCGCCCAACACCTCCGCTCGGTTCACAATAACCAACCTGATCTCCCGGTGGCTCAGCACTTCAACTCCCCCTCCCATTCCCAATCCGACCTTTCTGTCCTGGGCCTCCTCCATGGCCAGAGTGAGTCCCACCGCAAATTGGAGGAGCAGCACCTCATATTTCGCTTGGGTAGTTTACACCCCAGCGGTATGAACATTGACTTCTCCAATTTCAGGTAGTCCCTGCTTTCTCCCTCCTTCCCCTCCCCTTCCCAGCTCTCCCACAGCCCACTGTCTCCGCCTCTTCCCGCCTCCCTCCTACATCATTCTGAAGAAGGGTCTCAACCCGAAACATCACCTATTTCTTTTGCTCCATAGATGCTGCCTCACCCGCTGAGTTCCTCCAGCATTTTTGTCTACCTTTTTTTCCCCACGAGTAGTAGCTCCACTCAATAACCAAAAATCTGTAACCTCCTTTTGCTCTGGTATTTTATTTACAAGAGATACAAGATACATTTAATTGTCATTTGGACCCCTTGAGGTCCAAACGAAATGCCGTTTCTGCAGCCATACATTACAAACAAATAGACCCAAGACACAACATAATTTACATAAACATCCATCACATCGCTGTGATGGAAGGCCAAATAAACTTATCTCTCCACTGCACTCTCCCCCCCCCCCCCGTGTCAGAGTCAAAGTCAAAGCCCCCGGCTGGCGATGGCGATTGTCCCGCGGCCATTTAAGCCACACCGGGTGATGCAAGGTCGCACACCGGGTCTTGGTGTTAGAGCCCCCGGCGTGCGCGCTCGCAGAGTCCCGCGGCCATTCCAAGCCGCGCGGGGCGGTGATGTCAGGCCCCGCTCCAGGAGCTCTTCGACCCTGCAACTCGGGCGGGGGAAGTCGCCGTTGCGAGAGCCCTGAAAAGCGGTCTCCCTCCAGGGACCCGAGGGCTCCCGGTGCCGCCGTCCACAGACCTGCAGTTGAAGCCTCCGACTCTCCGGTCAGGCCGCAGCAGCAGCAGCAGCAGCAGCAGCAGCGCTCCTCCACCACTCCACCCGCTCCGGACTTGGCCAGCCCCGCGACGGTGAGGTGAGTCGTCGGCACCAGAGTCCCCGGTCTCTTCTTGTTGGAGGCCGTTCCTCATTGCAGCCCCAACGATAACGGAAACCCGACGAGAAAAGGTCGGGTCTCCCGTGCAGGGAGAGATTTAAAAAGTTTCCCCCTCCCCCCCCCCCTCCCCCACACACACACACCCTAACAAAAAAAATAACAAAAACTACATAAAAACATAGACAGAAAATAATAAAACGCGGACGGGCTGCAGAGGCCGCTGCTGACCAGAGTCGCGCCGCCCACCGGAATTTAATTCACATGTTCAATCAATAATGTTTCATTAATAATGTTTAATGTTTTATGTGTCGTCCCTAACTGTCACTGCATGTCATGTTTTCACTTGTGGGTGGAGCACCAAGGCAAATTCCTTGTATGTGAATACTTGGCCAATAAACCTGTTCATTCATTCATTCACTTGTTCCTTCTCGCCAGAGATGCCGCCTGCCCCAACTGAGTTACTCTGGCTTTTTGTGCCTATCTCCCATTATCCATCGACTGATACTTTATTGTGGATAGACATTAGACAATAGTCAACAGGTGCAGGAGTAGGCCATTCGGCCCTTCGAGCCAGCACCGCCATTCAATGTGATCATGGCTGATCACCCCCAATCAGTACCCCATACCTGCCTTCTCCCCATATCCCATGACTCCGCTATCTTTAAGAGCCCTATCTAGCTCTCTCTTGAAAGTGGTTAGAGTTGCTGCCTCACAGCGCCAGAGACCCGGGTTCGATCCCGACTACAGGTGCTGTCTGTACGGAGTTTGCACGTTCTCCCCGTGACCTGCTTGGGTTTTATCGAATATCTTTGGTTTCTTCCCAAACTCTGCAGACGTACAGGTTAATAGGCTTGGTGCAAATGTACGGTTGTCCCTATTGTGTGTAGGATAATGTAAGTGTGCGGGGATCATTGGTCGGTTCGGACTCGGTGGGACAAAGGGCCTGTTTCCGTGCTGTATCTCTGAACTAAACATGCGGCATTCTTTTGTTTTGTTTAGTTTAGAGATCCAGCACGGAAACAGGCCCTTCGGCTCACCGGGTCCGTGCCGACCAGCGATCCCCGCCACACTAACACTATCCTACACACACTAGGGACAATTTTTACATTTACACCAAGCAGATTAACCTACAAGCCTGCACGTCTTTGGAGTGTGGGAGGAAACCGAAGATCTCGGAGAAAACCCACGCAGGTCACGGGGAGAACGTGCAAACTCCGTACAGACAGCACCCGTAGTCGGGATGGAACCCGGGTCTCCGGCGCTGCAAGCCACAGGCGCAGTAAGGCGGCAACTCTACCGCTGCACATGGTACACAAACTACACGAGGTATGCGAATAGTCACCACCTAAGGGGCGCCCATAGCCACAAAGTGTTCAATGGAGTCCCGACGGTTCTGGGTGGTCCCGCCACGCTTGGACCATCTTTATTCCCTCCAACCTCCAGCACCCACTCAATCGACCTTCCGTAGTCGATCGGCGGGTTCTATTTGCACCCCCTGTGGCCGGGGCTCCGGAACTCCGACCCGGCCAGAGCCAGCTGAGCCGTTCCCTTTGATGGCTTCCGAGGCCGACTGAATATTATCAGAATGGTGTCAAGTTGGGAAAAGGGGAAGTACAATGGGATCTGGGGGTCCTTGTTCATCAGTCAATGAAAGTAAACATGCAGGTACATCAGGCAGTGAAGAAAGTGAATGGCATGTTGGCCTTCATAACAAGAGGAATCGAATATAGGAGCAAAGAGGTCCTTCTGCAGTTGTACAGGGCCCTAGTGAGACCACACCTGGAGTATTGTGTGCAGTTTCGATCCCCTACTTGGAGGAAGGACATTCTTGCTATTGAGGGAGTGCAGCGTAGGTTTACAAGGTTAATTCCCGGGATGGCGGGACTGTCATATGCTGAGAGAATGGAGCAGCTGGGCTTGTACACTCTGGAGTTTAGAAGGGTGAGAGGGTATCTCATTGAAACATATCAAACTATTATGGGTTTGGACACGAGAGGCAGGAAACATGTTCCCGATGTTGGGGGAGTAGAGAACCAGGGGCCACACAAAGTTTATGAATAAGGGGTAAGCCATTTCGTACAGAGATGTGGAAAAACAGAGTTGTGAGTCTGTGGAATTCTCTGCCTGAGAGGGCGCTGGAGGCCGGTTTCCTGGATGCTTTCAAGAGAGAGCGGAGTCAGGGGATATGGGGAGAAGGCAGGAATGGGGTACTGATTGTGGATGATCAGCCATGATCATATTGAATGGCGGTGCTGGCCATTGGGTATTCCAGTCCCGTTGGACTCCTCTCTGTTGTTCCGGGAACACGGATAATCCAGGAAGGCTCTGGAACCATGAATGCCGGAATACCGATGGCGGAGCTGCATAACCACCAGGGGGCAGCACAATGTCATTCGAATGAATGAATAAATTTATTGGCCAAGTATTCACATACAAGGAATTTGCCTTGGTGCTCCACCCGCAAGTGACAACATGACATGCAGTGACAGTTAGGAATGACACATAAAACATTAAATATTAATAATAAAACATTATCGATTAAACATGTGAATTAAATTAAATACCAGAGCAAAAGGAGGCTACAGATTTTTGGTTATTGAGGCGAGCTACCTACTGGTGGAAAAAAGCTGTTTTTAGGTTCGGCTGTGGCAGCTTTGACAGTCCGGAGTAGCCTTCCAGAGGGAAGTGATTCAAAGAGTTTGTGGCCAGAGATAATCTTACCCGCTCGCTTCCTGGCCCTTGCAGCGGCAGTGATGGTTTCAACAATGGAGAGAAGGAATAGATGACGTTTTGAGTGGAGACCCTTCTTCAGACTGATGTGGGGGGGTAATGGGGGGGGGGGGGGGGGGGAAGAAAGGAAGAGGCGGAGACAGTGGGCTCTGGGAGAGCTGGGAAGGGGAGGGGAAGGAGAAAGCAGGGACTACCTGAAATTGGAGAAGTCAATGTTCATACTGCTGGGGTGTAAACTGCCCAAGCGAAATATGAGGTGCTGCTCCTCCAATTTACGGTGGGACTCACTCTGGCCATGGAGGAGGCCCAGGACAGAAAGATCGGATTCGGAATGGGAGGGGGAGTTGAAGTGCTGGGCCACCGGGAGATCAATACAATTACTAACTTGATATTGATTTTATGGAGTTCTCTAACTTGAAGCAACTCCTGAATCCCTTCTCTCTCTACCCCTCCCCCACCCAAGTCGTACCAGCTTCCAAGTTGTCTCATTGTCGGTAACTGGTTTTCCACCTAGACCACAGTCAACAATGGCCTGTTTCCTTCACCATCGTTACTTATTTGCATATCTCACAGAGTGATGCTGAGCAGTAACAGGCCCTTCAGCCCAACTTGCCCACACCGGCCAACAATGTCCCAGCCTCATTAGTCCCCACCTGCCTGCGTTGGTCCATATCCCTCCAAACCTGTCCTATCCATGTACCTGTCTAACTGTTTCTTAAACGTTGGGATAGTCCCAGCCTCAACTACCTCCTCTGGCAGCTCGTTCCATACACCCACCACCCTCTGTGTGAAAAAGTTACCCCGCAGATTCCTATTAAATCTTTTCCCCTTCACCTTGAACCTATGTCCACTGGTCCTCGATTCCCCTACTCTGGGCAAGAGACTCTGTGCATCTACCCGATCTATTCCTCTCATGATCTTATGCACCTATACAGTATCAGATCTTTCATTCTGAAATAGGGTTTCGGCCCGAAATGTTGCCTATTTCCTTCACTCCATAAATGCTGCCTCACCCGCTGAGTTTCTCCAGCATTTTTATCTACCTTAATAATCTTATATGTTTCAATAAGATACCCTCTCATCCTTCTAAACTCTAAATCTACCTAAGATCTTTAATTTATTTGTTCTGTATCTCTCCACATCACCATCTATATCTGTCATTCCCCTCTCCACCGACTCTCAGTCTGAAGAAGGGTCTCGACCCGAAACGTCACCCATTCCTTCTCCCCAGAGATGCTGCCTGTCCCGCTGAGTTACTCCGGCTGTTTGTACCTATCCATCCAATTTGGCCCAAAATACGGGATGTCCCGGCTAACACGGGACAGTTGGCAACCCTACTCCTCACACCCCCCCATTCCGCCCCCTTCCACTCTCCTCCCCCCCCCCACCCTGCCCTGCCTCATTCTTCCATAACCCTCATCCTCCACACAATCCCCCCTCTCTCCCCTCCACATCCACACTCCCCTCCCCCTCTCCCCCTCACTTCCTTGTCTTCCTTCCCCTCCCCCTTTCTCTTCCCTCCCATTCCCCCCACCTCAACTACCCCCCTCCCCCTCCATCCTCCCCCTCCATCCCCTCTCCCATCTCCTCTCCCCTACCCCCTCTCCTCTCCCTCTCCCCCCCCTCCCTACCCTCGCCCCCATCTCCCCTTCCCTTCCCATCCCATTCTCATCCCCCTTCCCTCCTACCCCCCCCCCTTCCTCTCCCTCTCTCCCCTCCCCCTCCCCACCCCTCTCCGCCCTCTCCCACTCCCCCCTCTCTCACCCCCCCTTCCTCCCTTCACCCCTTTCCTCCCATCCCATTCTTTTCCCCCTCCATTTCCTCTCCATCGCCTCTCCCCATACCCCCTCTCTCACTGCCCTCATTCTACCCCCTCCTCCCTCCTTCCCTTCCCCCTCCCCAACCACCCCACCCCTCCCCAATTCACCCCCTCCATCCCCACTCCATTTCCTCTCCCCCCCCCCACTCACCACATCATAATCCACGCCGCCGGTGATGGTGTGCCGCCTGTGTTCACCGCGGCACGTGTCGCTACGCCGCTGGGCTGCCCGATCCACGGAGCTGGTGATACTGTGCGATCGGCTCACGGGCGGCCCCTCGCCGCGCTCTCTGGGGGGGGGGGGGGGGGGGGGGGGGGGGGGGGGGGTGGGGGGGGATGGGGTGGAGAAAGAGACTTCGCTTAAACCGGGGAGGTGGGGAAATCCTCCACGTCCTGGCGTTCCGTGCCACCACCAGCCGGAGCAGGCGGTCCCCATCGGAGGCCTCTCTATCCGGCAGTCCACCCCCTGTACACCAGGGACCAGGGGTGGAGAGCGTCCCACAAGGCTGCGGTCTGTAGCCGGTTCACGGGCTCGCCAGCCGCCCGGCGCTTCCGTGGCGTGGAAGAGACCGTGTTCCATCTGTACGTGCAGCATGAGAGGTTGCAGCCCCTGTGTGACTATCTGAAGGGGGCTGCTCCTCAAGCATTGGCTACATTTCAGCCCTGATATCTGGGCACCCGCTACAGAGCAGGGAGGGGCCCCAATAGACAATAGTTGCACGAGTAGGCCATTCGGCCCTTCGAGCCAGCACCGCCATTAAATGTGATCACGGCTGATCATCCCCAATCAGTACCCCGTTCCAGCCTTCTCCCCATATCCCCTGACTCCGCTATCTTTAAGAGCCCTATCTAACTCTCTCTTGCAAGCATCCAGAGAACCGGCCTCCACCGCCCTCCGAGGCAGAGAATTCCACAGACTCAACACTCTCTGCGAGAAAAGTGTTTCCTCGTCTCCGTTCTAAACGGTCCACCCCTTTATTCTTAAACTGTGTGGCCCCTGGTTCTGGACTCCCCCCAACATCAGGAACATGTTTCCTGCCTCTGGCGTGTCTAAACCCTTAAGAAATCTGTGAAGAAGGGTTTAGGCCTAAACGTTGCCTATTTCCTTTACTCCATAGATGCTGCCGCACCCGCTGAGTTTCTCCAGCATTTATGTCTACCTTAACAATCTTATATGTTTCAATGAGATCTCCCTCTCATCCTTCTCAACTCCAGAGTGTACAAGCCCAGCTGCTCCATTCTCTCAGCATATGACAGTGTCAGTGGCACTTCATTCTATCAACAAGAATAGGTCTGAAGAAGAGACGCAGGGTTGTAAGCTGTTATACACGTCTATAGGATCATCCCTGGGGAAGATGGGCCAAAGGGCCTGTTTTCACACATTATCTACATCCCTCTCTAAAGTTCCTGATCTTTGCCACTGAAGGCAGTGGAGGCCAATTCACTGGATGCATTCAAGAGCCAAGAGTCAAGAGACTTTATTGGCCTGTTTCCCAGTTAGGACAATGAAATTCTAGCTTTGCTTCAGCACAACATAGTAGGCATGAATACAGAACAGATCAGTGTGTCTATATACCATTGAATATATATACACACACACATAAATAAACAGATAAAGTGCAATGGGCTGTTATAGTTCAGAGTTTTGTTTGAAGTTGAGTTTAATAGCCTGATGGCTGTGGGGAAGCAGCTATTCCTGAACCTGGTTGTTGCAGATTTCAGGCTCCTGTACCTTCAACCTGAAGGCAGCGGGGAGATGAGTGTGTGGCCAGGATGGTGTGGGTCCTTGATGATGCTATCAGCCTTTTTGAGGCAGCGACTGCGATAAATCCCCTCGATGGTGGGGAGGTCAGAGCCGATGATAGACTGGGCCGTGGTTTACTACTTTTTGTAGTCTTTTCCGCTCCTGGGCGCTCAAGTTGCCGAACCAAGCCACGATGCAACCGGTCAGTATGCTCTCGACTGTGCACCTGTAGAAGTTAGAGAGAGTCCTCCTTGATCTACCGACTCTCCATAATCTTCCCAGGAAGTAGAGGCGCTGATGTGCTTTCTTTCGAGAGAGTTGGATATGGCTCTTGGGGCGAATGGAATCAAGTGATATGGGGAGAAGGCAGGAACAGAGGGTATGGATTCTGGATGATCAGCCATGATCACATTGAATGGCGGTGTTGGCTCGAAGGGCCGAATGCCCTACTCCTGCACCTATTGTCTATGTTTCTATGATCCACGAGTAAAGGCCGATCCGCTCTCCGGGTTTTGCCATCTACCCTCATGGTATTCAGAGCTAATTGTGGTCTGCAACACATATTCATCCATGTGTGAGATCAGTGTCTACGCTCTGCTAACTTTTCGCCTTGTGTTTGTCAGCTGGGGGAAGTGTCACTGCATCTGCAGGGTGGTTCAGAGCGAGAAGAAGGGTCTCGACCCGAAACATCACCCATTCCTTCTCTCCAGAGATGCTGCCTGTCCCGCTGAGTTACTCCGGATTTTTGTGTCCACCTTCACAGGATGAATGGCTCAACAGACAATAGGTGCAGGAGTAGGCCATTCGGCCCTTCGAGCCAGCACCGCCATTCAATGTGATCATGTCTGATCATCCCCAACCCTGCCTTCTCCCCATATTCCCAGACTCTGCTATCTTTAAGAGCCCTACGATTTCATTCAATGCATCTTCAGAAGGTGATTCTGGCCTAATTTCCAAATTAAGACATCGTTATTCAATAGACAATAGGTGCAGGAGTAGGCCATTCGGCCCTTCAAGCCAGTACCATTATTCAATGTGATCATGGCTGATCATCCCCAATCAGTACCCCGTTCCTGCCTTCTCCCCATATCCCCTGACTCCGCTATCTTTACGAGCCCTATCAAGCTCTCTCTTTAAAGTATCCAGAGAACCGGCCTCCACCGCCCTCTGAGACAGAGAATTCCACAGACTCACAACTCTCTGTGAGAAAAAGTGTTTCCTCATCTCCGTTCTAAATGGCTTACCCCTTAGTCTTAATCTGTGTGACCCCTGGTTCTGGACTCCCCCAACATCGGGAACATGTTTCCTGCCTCTAATGTGTCCAAACCATTAATAATCTTATATGTTTCAATGAGATTCCCTCTCATCCTTCTAAACTCCAGAGTGTACAAGCCCTGACCTCCCATCTACCTCATTGGACGCCTTTGAACAATCTTTAATTGGACGTCTATGTTCCCTTGTAGTAAAATTCTTAAGGGGTTGGACAGGCTAGATGCAGGAAGATTATTCCCGATGTTGGGGAAGTCCAGAACAAGGGGTCACAGTTTAAGGATAATGGGGAAGTCTTTTAGGACCGAGATGAGAAAATCATTTTTTACACAGAGAGTGGTGAATCTGTGGAATTATCTGCCACAGAAGGTAGTTGAGGCCACAGTTCATTGGCTATATTTAAGAGGGAGTTAGATGTGGCCCTTGTGGCTAAAGGGATCAGGGGGTATGGAGAGAAGGCAGGGATGGGATACTGAGTTGGATGATCAGCCATGATCATGTCGAATGGCGGTGCAGGCTCGAAGGGCCGAATGGCCTACTCCTGCACCTATTTTCTATGTTTCTAAGTGTTGTGCCACTATGCGTTGAGTGAGTGAGTGTCACACACTATCCTTCCCCCCGCTGGTTCCCTGTTGACATGCAGCCAAGATTGGTGAAGTGAAAATATTTTCAGGGCAGCTGCGATGATCTTACACAATAGAGAGACTGTTGGGTTTCAGTCCAGGTTTCAGTTGGCACAAATCCAAAAGAGAAAACAGCCTCGACTTTGATAAGAAGTAAAGACAGAGATATAATCTTGGAAATACTGGAAAAACAAACTCTTCCCATTAAACCTACGGTTTCATTCAATGAATCTTCAGAAGGTGACTGGCCTAATTTCGGAATTAAGACATCGTTATTCAATAGACAATAGACAATAGGTGCAGGAGGAGGCCATTCGGCCCTTCAGTCCAGCACCGCCATTCAATGTGATCATGGCTGATCATCCCCAATCAGTACCCCGTTCCTGCCTTCTCCCCATATCCTCTCACTCCATTATCTTTAAGAGCCCTATCTAGCTCTCTCTTGAAAGCATCCAGAGAACCGGCCTCCATCGCCCTCTGAAGCAGAGAATTCCACACTCACAACTCTCTGTGTGAAAAAGTGTTTCCTCACCTCCGTTCTAAATGGCTTACCCCTTATTCTTAAACTGTGGCCCCTGGTTCTGGACTCCCCCAACATCGGAGACATGTTTCCTGCCTCAAGCGTGTCTAAACCATTAATAATCTTATATATTTCAATAAGATCCCCTCTCATCCTTCTAAATTCCTATCCAGTATACAAGCCCAGCTACTCCATTCTCTCAACATATGACAGTCCCGCCATCCCGGGAATTAACCTTGTAAACCTACGCTGCACTCCCTCACTAGCAAGAATGTCCTTCCTCAAATTAGGGGACCAAAACTGCACACAATACTCCAGGTGTGGTCTTACTAGGGCCCTGTACAACTGCAGAAGGACCTCTTTGCTCCTATATTCGATTCCTCTTGTTATAAAGGCCAACATGCCATTCGCTTTCTTCACTGCCTGCTCTTCCTGCATGCTTACTTTCATAGATTGACGAACAAGGACCCCCAAATCCTGTTGTACTTCCTACCTTTCCTCAGACTCAACCCCAAAACATCACCCGTTCCTTCTCCCCAGAGACGCTGCCTGTCCTGCTGAGTTACTCCAGCATTTTGTGTCTTATCTTCGATTTAAACCAGCATCTGCAGTTCCTCCCTAAACATGATGGCAGGGAAAAAAGGCTTCCTCTTCTGCCCCTGTGTTTGGATAGAGTCATCGAGTCGTAGGAAACAGGCCCTTCGGCCCAACTTGCCCACACTGGCCAACAATGTTCCAGCTACACTAGTCCCACCTTGGTCCATATCCCTCCAAACCTGTCCTATCCATGTACCTGTCGAACTGCTTCTTAAATGTTGGGATAGTCCCTGCCTCAACTACCTCCTCTGGGCAGCTTGTTCCATGCACCCACCACCCTCTGTGTGAAAAAGTTACCCCTCGGATTCCTATTCAATCTTTTCCCCTTCACCTTGAACCTATGTCCTCTGGTCCTCGATTCCCCAACTCTGGGCAAGAGACTCTGTGTGTCTACCCGATCCATTCCTCTCATGATTTTGTACACCTCTGTAAGATCTCCCCTCATCCTCCTGCGCTCCAAGGAATCGAGACCCAGCGTACTCAACCATGTGCTGTCTGTACGGAGTTTGCACGTTCTCCCCGTGACCTGCGTGGGTTTTACTCCGAGATCTTCGGTTTCCTCCCACACTCGAAGGACGCACAGGTTTGTAGGTTATTTGGCCTTGACAATTTGGTATAAATTGTCCTTAGTGTGTGTAGGGTAGTGTTAACGTGCGGGGTTCGCTGGTCAGCACGGACTCGGTGGGCCGAAGGGCCTGTTTCCGAACCCCATCACTAAACTAAATTAAACTATGCAAGAGAGAGTTAGATTTAGCTCTTGTGGCTAAAAGCCTCTGGTCCTCGATTCCCTTACTCTGGGCAAGAGACTCTGTACATCTACCCGATCTATTCCTCTCGTGATTTTGTACACCTCTATAAGATCTCTCCACATCCCCCTGCGCTCCATGGAATAGAGACCCAGCCTGCTCTACCGCTCCCTACAGCTCACACCCTCTAGTCCTGGCAACATCCTTGTGAAACTTGCTCGCATTAATGTCACAATTTGACCTCATAAAGTGTCAGATTACAGCCACAGATCCGTGCTGGGCCACTCCTACGAGCACAATCCCTTCAGACACATCCCTGCTAATACCTCACCGCATATCCACACTGCACGCCCAATCTCAGAAGCGGGGATTAGAAGACTGTGTCTTCAATCCGACACGGACCATATGCTATCCCTGCTGCATCTCACATCAGATTAGTTCTGACGTGGTCCCAGCTTAACGAGCCAAATCCTTCCACCGCCCCCTAATTTGAGGAAGGACATTCTTGCTATTGAGGGAGTGCAGCGTAGGTTCACCAGGTTAATTCCAGGGGATGACGGGACTGTCATATGCTGAGAGAATGGAGCGGCTGGGCTTGTACACTCTGGAGTTTAGAAAGATGAGAGGGGCTTTTATTGAAACATAAGATTATTAAGGGCTTGAACACGCTAGAGGCAGGAAACATGTTCCCGATGTTGGGGGAGTCCAGAAACAGGTACCACACAGTTTAAGAATAAGGGGTAAGCCATTTAGAACAGAGATTTTTTCACACAGAGAGTTGTGAATCTCTGGAACTCTCTGCCGCAGAAGGTAGTTGAGGCCAGTTCATTGGCTATATTTAAGAGGGAGTTAGATATGGCCCTTGTGGCTAAGGGGATCAGGGGGTATGGAGAGAAGGCAGGTACGGGATACTGAGTTGGATGATCAGCCATGATCATATTGAATGGCGGTGCAGGCTCGAAGGGCCGAATGGCCTACTCCTGCACCTAATTTCTATGTTTCTATGAGGAAACACTTTTTCACCCAGAGAGTTGTGAATCTGTGGAATTCTCTGGCTCAGAGGGCGGGTTCTCTGGACACTTTCAAGAGAGAACTAGATAGGGGTCTTAAAGATAGCGGAGTCAGGGGATATGGGGGAAGGCAGGAATGGGGTACTGATTGGGGATGATCAGCCATGATCACATTGAATGGCGGTGCTGGCTCGAAGGGCCAAATGGCCTCCTCCTGCACCTATTGTCTATTGTTTCTTAAAAGTTGGGATAGTCCCAGCCTCAACTACCTCCTCTGGCAGCTTGTTCCATAAACCCACCACCCTGCATGAAAAAGTTACCGTTCGGATTCCTATTAAATCTTTTCCCCTCCACCTTGAACCCATGTCCTCTGGTCCTCGATTCCTCAACTCTGTGCAAAAGACTTTGTGCATCTGCCCGATCTATTCATCTCATGATTTTGTACAGTGTACGATGTGCTAATTGATTGTAATGGGCTAATTGGGAGCTGAACGAGCTAATGAGGCAGGCAGTGGCTGTAGACTGGGCCTATGCATCCCCATCAATAATAACATCCCCGAGGGTCTTGGTTCAATAGTGTGTGGGTGGGGGGAGGGTGGTGAGGGGGGAGGGGGGGGGGGGGGTGGGATAGTCCCCAGCCCCGACTACCTACCTCCTCTGGCAGCTCGTTCCACACACCCGCCCCCCCCTCTGTGGGAAATCAACTGGTTTAGAGTGGTAACATGGTTCAGTGCTGCAGGGATGTCGTTAGTTTGTGCCAAAGGCCACTCTGATGGAAACATAGAAACATCGAAAATAGGTGCAGGAGGAGGCCATTCGGCCCTTCAACCCTGCACCGCCATTCAATGTGATCATGGCTGATCGTCCCCAATCAATAACTCCCCATATCCCTTGACTCCACCAGCCCCTAGAGCTCTACCTAACTCTCTCTTAAATCCATCCAGTGACTTGGCCTCCACTGCCCTCTGTGGCAGGGAATTCCACAAATTCACAACTCTCTGGGTGAGAAAGATTTTTTCTCACCTCAGTCTTAAATGGCCTCCCCTTTATTCTAAGACTGTGGCCCCTGGTTCTGGACATTACAAAACTGTACCCAATACTCCAGATGTGGTCTTACCAGAGCCCTATACAACTGCAGAAGAACCTCTTTACTCCTATACTGAAATCCTCTTGTTAGGGCCAACATTCCATTAGCTTTCTTCACTGCCTGTTGTACCTGCACACCAACTTTCAATGACCGGTGAACAAGGACGCCCAGGTCTCACTGTAGCTCCCCCTTACCTAACCTATCCCCATTTAGATAATAATCTGCCCTCTTGTTTTTGCCACCAAAGTGGATAACCTCACATTTATCTATATTATACTGCATCTGCCACACATCTGCCCACTCACTCAACCTGTCCAGGTCACCCTGCAACCTCCTAACATCCTCTTCACAGTTCACACTGCCACCCAGCTTTGTTTCATCTGCAAACTTGCTAGTGTTGCTCCTAAGTCCCTCTTCCAAATCATTAATCAGAACATTAATATGAAATCTGTAGCCTGCTTTGATTATTATCAAAAAATATTTTATTGGAATAACTTTTCCTTCTCTCCAGAGATGCAGCCTCACCCGATGAGTTACTGATATGGGACGATCAGCCATGATCACATTGAATGGCGGTGCTGGTTCGAAGGGCCAAATGGCCTCCTCCTGCAGCTATCTACAGCATTTTGTGCCAACCTTTGATTTAAACTAGTACAAGTTCTTTCTTACACCTGATATAATACAACATAATATCACTACACAATAATATCAAAATATTATTATCTATTTTCTATTATAATATATAAATATATCTATTTATAAATTCCTCGTATGTTGCAAAACATACTTGGCGAATAAAGTGTGATTCTGATTGTAATTATATTACAATAGACTATAGGTGCAGGAAGAGGCCATTCGGCCCTTCGAGCCAGCACCGCCATTCAATGTGATCATGGCTGATCATCCTCAATCAGTACCCCGTTCCTGCCTTCTCCCCATATCCCTCTGACTCCGCTATCTAAAAGAGCCCTATCTAGCTCTCTCTTGAAAGTATCCAGAGAACCGGCCTCCACCGTCCACCGAGGCAGAGAATTCCACAGACTCACAACTCTCTGTGAGAAAAATGTTTCCTCGTCTCTGTTCTAAATGGCTTACCCCTTATTCTTAAATTGTGTGTGTGGCCCCTAGTTCTGGACTCCCCCAACACCGGGAACATGTTTCCTGCCTCTAGCGTGTCCAAACCCTTAATAATCTTACATGTTTCAATAAGAATCCCCTCTCATCCTTCTAAACTCCAGAGTGTACAAGCCCATCCGCTCTCAGCGTATGATAGCATTCTCTCAGCATATGACAGTCCCGCCATCCCGGGAATTAACCTGGTGAACCTACGCTGGGCTCCCTCAATAGCAAGAATGTCCTTCCTCAAATTAGGGGACCAAAACAGCACACAATACTCCAGGTGTGGTCTCACTAGGGCCCTGTACAACTGCAGAAGGACCTCTGTGCTCCTAAGTTACAGCCCCGGGCTACTAGAGGCTGGGGGAGGGGGCATTACAGCCAGTATTCTGCCGAGTCAACAAACAATTCCGCCCTTTCCCACCTCCCATCCCATCTGTGGCGCGGCTAAACACACAACTAGGCTTGTTTAGACCTGCTCCAGCGCACTGCCGTTCATGTCAACACCCTTCCACCGGCCCAATCTCCCTCTCTCTCCCCCCCCCCTCTCCATTCTCCCCCCTCTCTCTCTACCACCCCATTTCCTCTCTCTCCATCACCCTCTCCTCCCTCCCTCCGCTCTCCATTCTACCTCTCCTCTCCCCCCTCCTTCTCCTCTCCCCCCTCCTTCTCCTCTCCCCCTTCTCTTTTCCCTCCTTCTCCTCTCTCACCCTCACTCCCTCCCCTTCATCCCTCCTCCCCCTCCTCTCTCTCTCCCCCTCTCCCTTCCCCCCTCTCTCTCCCCCCCCTCTCCCTCCTCTCTCCTCCTCCCCTCTCTGTCTTTCTCTCTCCCCCCCCCCCCCCACTGCCAGTGGGGATTTGGGCCTCTGCACCCTCTCTCTCCTTGCTGCTCTGCTGTGGACTGTCTCCCCTCCCTGCACAGCTCCCTCAGGGACCTCCTCTGTCAACATTCCTGTTCCTCGTCACTCACTCCCAACAGCGGATTACCCTTCATTCAGTCCTTGACAGGGGACTGTGTCCGGGGGCTTCCCCCTCTCCTCCCTGGCTCCCTCACCCCAGCCTCCCCTCCCTCCCTCTCTCCCAGACCTCTCAAGGTCAGAGAAAGGAAGTCCTCTCCCTCAGTCTCCAGAGAGGGGCCTCCCCCCTCGAGGTGATGAGCGAAGTGAGACCTCCCCTCTCTCAGAGAGAGGGAGGGAGGGGGGTCCCAGAGAGGAGAGAGGAGGAGAAGACAGAGGTTCAGATCGAGGGAGAGTGAGAGAAGGGAGAAAGAGAGAGAGAGGACGAGAAAGAGAAGAGAGAAGAAGGGAGAGAGGAGAGAAGAGAGAAAGGAAAGAGAGAAAAAGAGAGGAGAGAGAGAGAGAGAAGAAGGAAAGAGGGGGAGAGAGAGAGAGGGAGAAAGAGAAGAAGAGAAGAAAGGAGAGAGGGAGAGGGAAGGAGAGAGAGAGAGAAGAAAGAGAAGGGGGGGGAGAGGGAGGAGAGAGAAAGAGAAAGGAGAGAGGGGGGAGAAGAGAGAAGAGGGGGAGGGAGGAGAGGGGAGAGGGAGAGAGGGAGAAGGAGGAGAGAGGAGAAAGAGGAGAAGGGGAGGAGAGGGAGGGAAAGAGAGGAGGAAGAGAGAAGAAGAAGGAGAGAGGAGAAAGAAGAAGAAGAAGAGAGGAAAGAAGAAAAGAGAGGGAGAAGAAGAGAAAGGAGAGGAAAAGGGAGAGAAGGGAGAGAGGAGAAGAGAGAGGGGAGAAGGAGAGAGAAGGGGAGAGAGAGGGGAGAGAAAGAGAGAGAGAAGAGAGAGGAGAGAGAGAGGGAAGAAAGAGAAGGAGGAAGAGAGAGAGAGAAGAGGAGGAGAAAGACGAAGGAGAGAGGGAGAGAGGGGGGAGGAGGAGAGAGGAGAGAAAGAGGAGAAGAAGAGGAGAGAAAGAGGAAGAGAGGAGACAAGGGAGAAGAGAGAGGGAGGAGGAGAGAGAGAGAGAGAGAGAGAGAGAGAGAGAGAGAGAGAGGAGGGGAGAGATAGTGAGAGGCAGAGAAAGACCGGGAGAGGGAGAGAGAGTGAAAGATAGAGAGAGACAGAGAGAAGAGAGAGAAAAGAGGGAGAGAGAGAGAGAAGAGAGAGAGGGAGAGAGAGAAGAGAGAGAGAGAAGAGAGGAGGGGAAAGAAAAAGGAGAGGGGAGAGAGGAGGAGAGAGAGAGAGGAGGAAAGAAAGGGAGAGAGAAGAGAAGGAGAAGAAGAGAGAGGAGAAAGAAAGAGAAGAGAGAGAGGAGGAGAGGAGAGGAGAGAGAGGGGAAGAGGAAGAGGGGAGGAGGGAGAGGAAGAGAAGAGGAGAGGGAGAAGAGAAGGAGAGGGGAAAGAGAGGGGAGGAGGAGAGAGAGAGAGGAGAGAGAGGGAGAGAGAAGAGAGAGAGAAGAGAGGAGAGGGAGGGGGGAGGAGGAGAGAGGGGGGGAGGGGGGGGAGAGGGGGGGGGAGGGAGAGAGAGGGGGAGGGGAGGGAGAGATGGAAGGAGGAAGAGGAAAGAGAGAGAGAGAGGGAGTGAGAGATACAGAATGAGGGAAGAGAGAGTGAAGAGAGAGATTGAAGGGGAGAGAGAGAAGGGGGGAGAGAGGAGAGAGAGAGGGAGAGAAGAGGAGAGTAGAGGAAAGAGAGAGCAGAGGAGAGAGTAGAGAAGAGAGAGAAGAGAGATCAGAGGAGAGAGAGAAGAGGAGAGAAGAGAGGAAGGGAGAGGAGAGGAGAGGAGAAGAAGAGGGGAGAGGGAGAGGGGAAGAAAGAGGGGAGAAGGGAGGAGAGAGGAGGAGAAGAGGGAGAGGAGAAGAGAGAGAGGGAGAAGAGAAGAGGAGAGAGATGAGAAAAGAAGAGAAGAGAAGAGAGAGAGGAAGGAAGAGAGAAGGAGAGAGAGAGGAGAGAAGGGGAGAGAAGAGAGGAGGAGAGGAGGGAAGGAGAGGGAGAGAGGGAAAAGAGGAGAGAAGAAAGGAGAGAGGAGAAAGGAGAGGGAGAGAGAGAAAGAGAGAAGAAGAGAGAGGAGAGAGAAGAGAGAGGAGGAGAGGGGAAGAGAGAGAAGGAGAAGAGAAGGAGAAGAGAGGAGAAGAGAGAGGAAGGGGAGAGGAGAGGGGGAGGGAGGGAGAGGAGAGGAGAGAGGAGAAGAAGAGGAGAGAGAGAAAGGAGAAGAAGAGGGGAAAGGAGAGAGAGAGGAGAGAGAGGGAAGAAGAGAGGAAGAGAAAGAGAGGAGGAGGAAAGGAGAGGAGGGAGAGAGAGAGGGAGAGAGAAAAAAGAGAGAGAGAAGGAGAGAAGGAGGAGAGGGAGAGGAGAACAAGAGAGAGAGGAGGGAGAAGGAGGGAGAGAGAGAGAGAGGGAGAGAGAAGAGAGAGAGAGAGGGAGAAGGGAGGAGAAGAAGAGGAGAGGAAAGGAGAGAGAGGGAGAGAGGAGAGGAGAGAAGAGGAGGAAAGGGGGAAGGAAGAGAGGAGAGAGAGGAAGAGAAGAGAACGAAGAGAGAGAGAAAAGAGGGAGAGGAGAGGAGAGAGGAGGAGGAAGAGAGAGAGAGAAAAGACAGAGAAACGGAGAGGGAAAAGAGAGAGGAGAGAGGGAGAGAGAGGAAAGAGAGAGGAAAGAGAGAGAAAAGAGAGAGAGAGAGGAAGGGAAGGAGAGGAGAAGAGAGAGAGGAGAGGGAGGGAAGGAAAGAGAGAGAGAGAGAGAAGAAGGGAGAGGGGAAAGAGAGAGGTGGAAGAAGGGAGAGAGAAAAAGTGGGAAGGAGGGGGAGAGAGAGGAGAGGAGAGAGAGAGAGAGGGGGAGGAGGGAGGAAGAGAGAGAAGGAGAAGAGAGGAGAGAGAAAGGGGAGAGGGAGAAGAGAGAGAGAGAGAGGAGAAAAAAGAAGAGAGGAGAAGAAGAAGAGGAAGAGGAAAGAGGGGAGAGAGAAGGAAAGGGGAGAGGGGAGAGAGGAGAGGAGAAAAAGAGAGGAGGGAAGGGGAGAGAAGAGAAGGGGGAGGAAGAGGGGAGGGAGGAGAAAGAGAAGGGGGAAGGAAGGGAGAAGAAGAGAGAAGAGAGAGAGAAGAAGAAGAAAGAAAGAGGAGAAGAGAGGAAAGGGGGAGGAGGGAGAAGAGGAGAGGGAGGAGAGGGGAAGAAGGGGGAGAGAAGAGGAGAGGGAGGGACAAGGAAGCCCAAGGAAGGAGGAGAAAGAGAAAGGAAAAAGAGGAAAGAGAGAAGGGGAAGAGAGGGGGAAGGAGAGAGAAGGAGGAGAGGAGGGAAGGGAAAGGAGAGAAAGAGGGAGGGAGGAGGAAAGAGGAGAGAGAGGAAAGAGGGAAAGAAGAGAGGAAGGAGAGAGAGAGAGGAGGGGAAGACAGAGAGAAGAGAGAAGGAGAGAAGGGAGGAAGAGAGAGAGAGAGAGGAGAGGGGGAAGGAGAGGAGAGAAAGAAGGAAAGAAAGAAAAAAAGGAAAGAAGGAAGGAGGAGGAGAAAGAGGAAAGAGAGCGAGAGGAGGAGAGGAAGGAAAAGAAAGAAGGAAGGAAAAAAGGAGAGAAGGAGGAGAGAGAGAGAAGAGAGAGAGGAAGAGGGGAGACTCTCTGGAGAGAAAGAGGAGAGAGGGGAGGAGAGGGGAGAGATCAGAAAGAGAGGAGAGAGAGGAGAGAAAAGGAGAGGAGAAAGAAGAGAGGGGAGAGGGAAAAGGAAACTCTCTGGAGAAGAGAAGGGGGAGAACTGCTAGAGAGAGGGAGAGACTCTCTGGGAGGGAAGTGAGAAAGAAGGAAAAGGAGAGAAGAGAAGAAGAGGAGAAGGAGAGGAAAAGAGAGGAGAGTCACTCTCTGAGAGAAGAGGAGAGGGGAGAGAGAGGGGAGGGAGGAGAAGAAAGAGGGGAGAGGAGAAAAGGAGAGAAAAAGAGAAGAGAGAGGAGGGGAGAGGAAAGAAGAAAGGGAGAGAGAGGGGGTCTCTCGAGAGAGAAGAAAGATAAGGCCAAGCAGGATGGAAGACCACCTCTTATCTGGAGGAGAAGAAAAGAAGAGCAGAGGACTGGTTTACACAGAGAAGGAGAGAGAGTGCTGAGAGAAGAGAGAAGGGAAAGGAGAGAGGGAAAGGAGAGATGGAGAGGGGAGAGGAGAGGAGGAGAAAAAAGAGAGAAGGAGAGAAGTGAAGACCTAGGAGAGGAAGACGAAGAGAGAGAGAAGAAGAGGAAGGGGAAGAGAGAGGAAGAGGAAAAGGAGGGGAGGAAGAGAGGTTTAAACCAGGAGAGAGAGAAGGAGGAAGAGGGAGAGAGGAGGGCGGGAGGTGAAGGGGAGAGAGAAGGAGAAAGAGAGACGGATGGGGGGAAGGAGAAAGAGGAGGGAGAGAAGGAGAGGATGGGGGGAGAGAGAGAGAGAGGAGGTGAGGATAGAGAGACGGAGAGAGAGAGAGAGAGAGGGAAGGAGAAAGGAGGGAGGGAGAGAAGAGGAGAGGGAGGGAGAGGGAGAGGGGGGAAGAGGGAGAGAGGAGGGAGAGACGAGAGGGAGAAAGGAAGAGAGGAGAGAGAGGAGGAGAGAGGAGGGAGAGAAGAGGGAGAGAGAGAGGAGGGAGAGACGGAGAGAGAGAGGTAATAATCTAATAATCTGTACAGGGCCCCTGGAGTATTGTGTGCAGTTTTAAATCAATTTTAATTGTCATTGTCAGTGTACAGTACCGTGACAACGATTTGAGGAAGGACATTCTTGCTATTGAGGGAGTGCAGCGTAGGTTTACCAGGTTAATTCTTAATGATAGCGGAGTCAGGGGATATGGGGAGAAGGCAGGAACATGGTACTGATTGGGGATGATCAGCCATGATCACATTGAATGGCAGTGCTGGCTCGAAGGGCTGAATGGCCTCTACTCCTGCACCTATTGTCTATACTATAAGCCCCAATTCTCTTTGGAGCGTAGAATGCTGACGGTTGACCTTTGCGATGTTCAGTTTAGAGATACAGCGCGGAAACAGGCCCTTCGGCCCACGGAGTCCGTGCTGAACAGCGATCCCCGCACGTTAACACTATCCTACACACACTAGGGGACGATTTACAAGTATACCGAAGCCAGTCGACCGACAAACCTGCACGTCTTTGGAGTGTGGGAGGAAACCAGGCTACCTGGCGAAAACCCATGCAGGTCAGATTCAGATTCAATTTTAATTGTCATTGTCAGTGTACAGTACAGAGACAACGAAATGCATTTAGCATCTCCCTGGAAGAGCGACATAGCAAACGGGGAGAAGGTGCAAACTCCACATACACACAATCAGCACCAGAGTCGTAGAGTGATACAGTGTGGAAACAGCCCCTTTGGCCCAACTTGCCAACAATGTCCCAGCTACCCAAGTCCCGCCTGCCTGCGCTTGGTCCATATCACTCCAAACCTGTCCTATCCATGTACCTGTCTAACTGTTTCTTAAACGTTGGGATAGTCCCAGCCTCCTCTGGCAGCTTGTTCCATACACCCACCACCCTCTGTGTGGAAAAGTTACCCCTCAGATTCCTGTTAAATTTTTTCCCCATCACCTTGAACCTATGTCCTCTGGTCCTCGATTCCCCTATTCTGGGCAAGATTTTGTACACCTCTATAAGATCTCCCCTCATCCTCCTGCTCTCCATGGAATAGAGAACCAGCCTACTCAACCTCTTCCTATAGCTCACACCCTCTAGTGCTGACAACATCCTCGTAAATCTTCTCTGTACCCTTTCCAGCTTGACAACATCTTTCCTATAACACGGTGCCCAGAACTGAACACAATATTCTAAATGCGGCCTCCACCAACATCTTATACAACTGCAACATGACCTCCCAACTTCTACAGTAGACAAAAGTGCTGGAGGAACTCAGCGGGTGAGGCAGCGTCTATTGAGCGAAGGAATAGGCGACGTTTCGGGTCGAGACCCTTCTTCAGACTTCGCTCCATGGATGCTGCCTCACCCGCTGAGTTTCTCTAGCATTTTTGGCCTCCGTTCCCGATGTTGGGGGAGTCCAGAACCAGGGGCCACACACAGTTCAAGAATAAGGGGTATGACATTTAGACCGGAGACGAGGAAACACTTTTTCACACAGAGAGTTGTGAGTCTGTGGAATTCTCTGCCTCAGAGGGCAGTGGAGGCCGGTTCTCTGAATACTTTCAAGAGAGAGTTAGATAGGGCTCTTAAAGATAGCGGAGTCAGGGGATATGGGGGGAAGGCAGGAACGGAGTACTGATTGTGGATGATCAGCCATGATCACACTGAATGGCGGTGCTGGCTCGAAGGGCTGAGTGGCCTACTCCTGCACCTATTGTCTATTGTCTTTGATTTTTCCAGCATCTGCAGTTCTTTCCATTGAACTGCCCATTGCACTTTATCTGTTTATTTATGTGTGTATATATATGATCGATGTTAGCTAGACACACTGAACTGTTCACAGGTCACTGAAAGTTGGTGTGCAGGTACAGCAGGCAGTGAAGAAAGCTAATGGAATGTTGGCCTTCATAACAAGAGGATTTCAGTATAGGAGTAAAGAGGTTTTTCTGCAGTTGTATAGGACACTGGTGAGACCACATCTGGAGTATTGGGTACAGTTTTGGGCTCCTAATTTGAGGAAGGACATCCTTGTGATTGAGGCAGTGCAGCGTAGGTTCACAAGATTGATCCCTGGGATGGCGGGACTGTTATATAAGGAAAGATTGAAAAGACTAGGCTTGTATTCACTGGAGTTTAGAAGGATGAGGGGGAGGGGGGGTCTTATAGAAACATATAAAATTATAAAAGGACTGGACAAGCTTGATGCAGGAAAAATGTTCCTGATGTTGGGCGAGTCCAGAACCAGGGGCCACAGTCTTAGAATAAAGGGGAGACCATTTAAGACTGAGGTGAGAAAAAACGTTTTCACCTAGAGAGTTGTGAATTTGTGGAATTCCCTGCCACAGAGGGCAGTGGAGGCCAAGTCACTGGATGGATTTAAGAGAGAGTTAGATAGAGCTCTCGGGGCTGGTGGAATCAAGGGATACGGGGAGAAGGCAGGCACGGGTTATTGATTGGGGACGATCAGCCTTGATCACAATGAATGGCGGTGCTGGCTCGAAGGGCCGAATGGCCTCCTCCTGCACCTATTGTCTATGTTTCTGTGCTGCAGCAAAGCAAGAATTTCATTGTCCTATCTGGGACACATGACAATAAAACACTATTGACTCGATTTTCTTAAACATCCCAACTTGTTTAGTCAGTCAAGATCGCCCAATGAGACGGCAAAATGTACATCCATCCACACAACTGGGGTTACTTAAGGGCCTGTCCCACATGGGCGTTATTTGCGCGTCACGACATGATGTCCCGTAAATGACGGGCAAGTGGGACAGGCCCTTTACTCTATTCCCTCACAGGAGTGTAGATTTAAATTTATTTGGATGATATTAACAACATTGTAATTAAAATCAATGTAACACAATGAATAGCGAGGGCATCGGGCTCCTCGCCTGCCGTTGTTCCCACTTCTGGAATAAAAGCCCCTGATTAAGAAGCATACAACGAACACCCACCCCCCCCCCCCCCCCCCCCCCCCCCCCCCCCCCCCAGGGGCTCTGTGCGTCTGCAACACTGATTACTGATGACAAGGTTTATCACAGCTAACGTGGCGCTGACTGTCCCGCACCTGCCGCCGCCGCCGCCTCGCCAATGAATCCTATTGACAGTGACTGACACACGCTGTCCCTGTCTATACATGAGAAGTGTTTGTAACAGCAGCAAGCGCTGTGGCACAGTGGACTTTCTCCCCCCTTTCTCTCCCTCCCCCCCCATTTCTCTCCCTCCGCACTTTCTCTCTCTCTCCCCCCTTTCTCTCTCCCCCCCCCCGGAGAAGAGACCCCCCTTTCTTTCTCTCCCTCCCCCACTTTCTCTATCTCCCCCCTTTCTCTCTTCCTTTCTCTTTCCCCATCTTCCCTCCCTCCCTTTCTCTCCCTCCCCCCTTTCTCTCTCCCTCCCCTTTCTCTCTCTCTCCCCCCCCTTTCCTCTCTCTCTCCCCCACTTTATCTCCCTCCCCCTTTTCTCTCCCTCCTCCCTTTCTCTATCTCCCCCCTTTCTCTCTCTCCCCCCCTTTCTCTCTCTCTCCCCCTTTCTCTCTTCCTTTCTCTTTCCCCCCCCTCCATCCCTCCCTCTCTCTTTCTCCCTCCCCTTCTCCCCCTCTCCCACACCACCCCTCTTTCCTCTACCCCTTTCCCTCTCCGAGGAGAGGAGTTTCTCCCTCCCCCCCTCTCCCCCCCTTTCCTCTTTCCCCCCTCTCTCCTTTCTCTTTCTCTTTCACCCCCTCCCTCTCTCTCCCTTCCCCTCTCTTCTCGTTTTCTTTCTCCCTTTCTCCCGACCCTTCTCTTTCTCCCTCTCTCCCACTCTCCTTTCCCTCCCCCTCCACATTCCCGACACAGAGGACACTCTCTCACTCACTCACTCACTCAGGGGGCGGGGGTGAAGAGGGCTGTCCAGCGCCGGTTCTCCGGCCCCCGGCTCCGGCCCGCCTCCCATCGCCCTCCTGACGCCGGCCAGCAACCGTGGGAAAAGTGATGCGGAACCCCGGGGATAGGCCGCCCTCCGGAGGCAGGGGATGAGGCCGCTGCCGCTGTCCGACCAGCAGCTCTCCAGCAGAGGCAGCTCCAGCCACCCCCGGCCGCCCTGCTGCTGCTCCAGGATGTCGTACAGAATCCGCAGTCGGCGCTGGAAGCCCTGTCCCACCTGCGTCTCCCCGGCGCGGCTCACAGTCTCCCCGGCCCGGCTCACCCCCCGCCCGGCCAAGACATCAGTCTCCCCGGCTCAAGGTCCGCAGCCTGGGCTCCGGACAACAGGACATCGGCCCCCGGCCCCTGGTCGGCAAAGTCCCACACTGACTGACCGCCTGGCCCGAGTGATGCACAGAGAGGGCCCGAAGACGAGACCACTGGGATCTGTGGCGCTGACTCCAACACTGGGGCCACACACACACTGATACTGACTGACACACGAGAAGGAGGAGGAGAGAGAGAGGAGGGGGAGGGAGAGAGAGAAAGGCGGAGAATAGAGGGGGAGATTGAGCAAGGAGGAGGATGAGAGGGGGAGAGAATGGAGAGGGCAGGGGAGAGAGAGAGGAGAGGAGAGGGAGAGGGGAGGAGATAGAGAGGATGGAGAGGGATAGTGTGTCAGAAGAAGGAGGAGTGGGGCAGGAGAGGGAAGGGAGAGGGAGAGGGAGGGGGCGCACAAAGATCTTATATAGGATCTTGGGCATGAGGATAGAGAGAGAGGGGGGGGAGAGGAGAAAGAAAAGAGAGACAAGTAGAGAGAGGGGGGGCAAAAAGAGAATGAGAGAAGAGAGGTGTGAAGAGAGAGAGAGGGAGGGTGAGAGAGGGAGAGAGAGAGGGGGGAGAACAAGAGAGAGAGTGGGGCAAGAGACATGAGTGGGAGAGAGGGAGGATAGAGAGAGAGAGAGAGAGAGAGAGAGAGAGAGAGAGAGAGAGACAGAGAGAGAGAGGCAGAGAGAGAAGTAGAAAGAAACAAAGAGGGGGTGGAGAAGAGGGAGATAAAGAAAGAGGGGAGCGAAAAGAGGAGAGACAGGAGAAAAGAGAGAGAGAGAGAGGAGGAGGGGGAGAATGAGAAATGTCACCGTTGTGGGAAGAAAGTGTGTCAGACACACTGAGTCTCTCTCTGGGGTCGTGAACACTAGGACCAGCTGTGTGATTACTAAACCAACTCATGTGCTTAAGCATTTACTCAGCGAGGTATTTACACAGGACCACATTTACAACAGCTATGTTGCAAAAACCAACGGCCCACTAACTGCAATGGAGAAAACGTTCGTCGGGGGAAGGAACTGCAGATGCTGGTTTTAAACCGAAGATAGAGACACAAAATTCTGGAGTAACTCAGCGGGACAGATACACACACATAAACACACAATATATATATATACACCACACACACCACACACTCACACACACATACACACGTACACACACACACATACATACACACACACACACACACAACACACACACCGTATACAAATCAACAACGATAATATTGCAAACAATGACAATACAAATGTTGTTAAACCCATTTGCAAAACTAAAACTATATACTTTCGTAGTTTAGTTTAGAGATCCAGTGCAGAATCAGGCCCTTCGGCCCACTGAGTTCATGCTGACCCCACATACTAACACTATCCCACCACACACACGGGACAATTTAAAACTTTACCGAGCCATTTTTAACCTATAAAGCTACACGTCTTTGGAACGTGGGAGGAAACCGGAGCATCCGGAAACAACTCATGCGGTCGCAGGGAGTACGTACAAATCCATACAATCAACACCCAGTGGTCAGGATCGAATCCAGGTCTCTGGCGCTGTGAGGCAGTATGCCTCCATTTATACACAATGTTTTAAAACAATGTTTTAAACACAATTCAACTCCACATCAAAGGATAGTCACAAAATGCCGGGAGTAACTCAGCGGGGCAGGCAGCATCTATGGGGAGAGGAATGGGTGACGTTTCACAGTCTGAAGAAGGGTCTCGACCCGAAACGTCACCCATTCCTTCTCTCCAGAGATGCTGCCCGTCCCGCTGAGTTACACCAGCATTATGTGTCCATCTTCGGTGGTAAACCAGCATCTGCAGTTCCTCCCTACATCAAAGGAAATGAGTTAGGCTGGGAAAAATGCTGGAGAAACTCAGCGGGTGAGGCAGCATCTATGGAGCGAAGGAAATAGGTGACGTTTCGGGTCGAGACCCTTCTTCAGACTGATGTGGGGGGGGGGGGGGGGGGGGGGGGGAGAGAGAAGAAAGGAAGAGGCGGAGACAGTGGGCTGTGGGAGAGCTGGGAAGGGGAGGGGAAGGAGGGAAAAGCAGGGGACTACCTGAAATTGAAGAAATCAATGTTCATACCGCTGGGGTGTAAACCTGCCCAAGCGAAATATGAGGTGCTGCTCCTCCAATTTGCGATGGGACTCACTCTGGCCATGGAGGAGGCCCAGGACAGAAAGGTCGGATTCAGAATGGGAGGGGGAGTTGAAGTGCTGGGCCTGCGCTTGGTCTCACCGATGTAGAGCAGCTGACACCTAGAGCAGCGGATGCAATCGCATGAGGTTGGGGAGGTGCTGCAGGTGAACTTCTGCCCACCTGGAAAGCAAATGAGGACCACTTTAAGAAAACTCTTGCACTCCCATAGTAAGTGTGTGGGAGTGGCTGTAGTTAATGAGAGTGAATTCATCTGGGTTAAAAACTCACTACACACCCCCACACACAGTGAGAGGGTGAGATCTCAGGTCTGCAATGCTGGTAAGGAAGATGGTGGGATGTTCAGTGTTGTTTGTGCTGCAATTTGTTCCAGCCTATTCTGGAAGTTGTTAAGGGTTCTGAGGTTTCATTTGAAGGTATTTTTTTTTGTTTGAAGGGACTTTATTAGGGGGGGGGGGGGTCTTGAAGTTTTTACATTCAAGCGGCTAAGGGCAGTAGCAAGACGAGTTGTAAAGGATGCAAAGAGGAATAGTTGGAGGACGTTTTGTGGTACACTAGGCCCGGAATCACCAGTAAGTGCATTTGTGGTCAGCTGTGCGGTTAGAATGTCACGAGTATATCAAAGAAGTTTGTTACCAGTGTTGCAGAAGGGTGAGGTGGTAGCAGTCTCCAATAAGGAAAAAAGCAGACATGTGTTTTGACCAGTTTTCAAGCAGTGCATAGATCAGAGAGCATGGGAGTGGAGAGGTGTAGAGAAGAGAACTGAGTGATGGCAGTTAATCAGTGGAAAGCTGGAGAGCAGTTTAGTAAATGATAATACCTTTAATCTGTTTTTTACCATAAAATAATTGAAGGATGCAATATATGTCTGGGGCAAATACCACCCCGGGGAGAGATAGGTTGTTGTATGAGTTATTTAAACATCTGGATGATACTGTACTTGATTGAAATCTTAGCGTTTTGGGCAGAGGGTTATTAGCAAAGGAATATGGAAACATGCAGTCGTGGTCCCTATTTTAAAACCGGGCAAAGAGGCATCTGACCCGTAGTTCATATCGCCCTATAAGCGCTCACAGCAGTGCTCTGTAAAAATTATGGAGAGGATGGTAACCAACAGACTAGTTTATTTTTTAGAAACCCAGAGGACTATTTGTTGATATACAGAATGGCTTTAGGAATGGAAGGTCTACAATGGTTGTCTGTATCAGTTTTGGATCAGGATATTAAGGAAACAGTAGTGAGTGTATTCCTTGACAGGCAGCAAGTCTATGGGGAGATTTTCATCAGAGGCAGTGATGGTTTCAACGATGGAGAGAAGGAATAGATGACGTTTTTAGTGGAGACCCTTCTTCAGACTGAGGTGGGGAGGTAAGGGGGGGGGGCGGGAAGAAGAAAGGAAGAGGCGGAGACTGTGGGCTGTGGGAGAGCTGGGAAGGAGAGGGGAAGGAGGGAGAAAGCAGGGACTACCTGAAATTGGAGAAGTCAATGTTCATACCGCTGGGGTGTAAACTACCCAAGTGAAATATGAGGTGCTGCTCCACCAATTTGCAATGGGACTCACTCTGGCCATGGAGGAGGCCCAGGACAGAAAGGTCGGATTCAAAATGGGAGGGGACGAGTTGAAGTGCTGAACCACGGGGAGATCAGGTTGGTTATTGCGATAGAACCGAGCGGAGGTGTTGGGTGAAGCGATCGCCAAGCCTGCGCTTGGTCTCACCGAACTGTAGAGCAAGCCGACACCTAGAGCAGCGGATGCAGTAGATGAGGTTGGGGGAGGTGCAGGTGAACCTCTGCCTCACCTGGAAAGCAAATGAGGACCACTTTAAGAAACTCTTGCACTCCCATAGTAAGTGTGTAGGAGTGGCTGTTAGTTAATGAGATGAATTCATCTGGGTTAACACTCACTAACACACACCCACTCGCACACAGTGAGAGGTGAGATCTCAGGTCTGCAATGCTGGTAAGGAAGATGGTGGGATGTTCAGTGTTGTTTGTGCTGCAATGTGTTCCAGCCTATTCTGGAAGTTGTTAAGGGTTCTGAGGTTTCATTTGAAGGTATTTTTTTTATTTGAAGGGACTTTATTAGGGGGGGGGGGTCTTGAAGTTTTACATTCAAGCGGCTAAGGGCAGTAGCAAGACGAGTTGTAAAGGATGCAAAGAGGAATAGTTGGAGGAAGTTTTGTGGTACACTAGGCCCGGAATCTCCAGTAAGGAATTTGTGGTCAGCTGTGCGTAGAATGTCAGGAGTATATAAAAGAAAGTTTGTTAGAAGGGGTGAGGTGGTAGCAGTCTCCAATAAGGAAAAAGCAGACATGTGTGTTGACAGTTTAAGCAGTGCATAGATCAGAGATCATGGGAGTGGAGAGGTGTAGAAAGAGAACTGAGCTGATGGCAGTTAATCAGTGGAAGCTGGAGAGGAGTTTAGTAAATGATAATACCTTTAATCTGTTTTTTACCAAAGAAGAGTTGAAGGATGCAATTATGTCTGGGGCAAATACCACCCCGGGGAGAGATAGGTTGTCGTATGAGTTATTTAAACATCTGGATGATACTGTACTTGATGAAATCTTAGTTTTGTTTAATACTGTGTGGGCAGAGGGTTATTTACCAAAGGAATGGAAACATGCAGTCGTGGTCCCTATTTTAAAACCGGGCAAAGAGGCATCTGACCCTAGTTCATATCGCCCTATAGCGCTCACAGCAGTGCTCTGTAAAATTATGGAGAGGATGGTAACCAACAGACCAGTTTATTTTTTAGAAACCAGAGGACTATTTGTTGATATACAGAATGGCTTTAGGAATGGAAGGGCTACAATGGAGTCTGTATCAGTTTTGGATCAGGATATTAAAAGGGCATTTTAAAGCAAGGAAACAGTAGTGAGTGTATTCCTTGATATTGAGAAGGCATATGATTCTTTGTGGAACGAGGGATTTAATAGAAACATAGAAACATGAAATTAGGTGCAGGAGTAGGCCATTCGGCCCTTCGAGCCTGCACCGCCATTCAATATGATCATGGCTGATCATCCAACTCAGTATCCCGTACCTGCCTTGTCTCCATACCCCTGTCCCCTTAGCCACAAGGGGCCACATCTAACTCCCTCTTAAATATAGCCAAAGAACTGGCCTCGACTACCTTCTGTGGCAGAGAATTCCAGAGATTCACCACTCTCTGTGTGAAAAAAGGTTCTTCTCATCTCGGTTTTAAAGGATTTCCCCCTTATCCTTAAGCTGTGACCCCTTGTCCTGGACTTCCCTAATATCGGGAACGATCTTCCTGCATCTAGCCTGTCCAACCCCTTAAGAATTACCCCTTAATGATTAACATTTTTGAATTGGGAGTCAGGGGATGAATGTTCAACTGGATTAAGGATTTTGTATTGAATAGAACAATACAAGTAATGCTTGGAAGTGTCGGCTCAGAGACTGTAGAAATAGAGAATGGAACCCCGCAGGGAATTGTTATCAGTCCAGTTTTATTTAATATCATGATAAACAACATATTTTGTAAATTAGAGACAGGATTTGGTCTGTCTTTGTTTGCAGATGACGGGGCCATCTGGAAAAGAGGTCGTAATGTAGAGTTTGTTTTAAAACAGATTCAAAGAGTGTTAGTGTCTGTAGAGGAATGGGGGGACACATGGGGCTTTAAAATCTCTGCCTCTAAGACTAAATATATGGTATTTGGTTTTAAAAGAAAGTTACCTAAGTTAGGGTTGTATATGTATGGGTCTCTATTGGAGAAGGTAAAGGTTTTTAAGTTTTTGGGTGTTTGGTTTGAAGAGCGTATGACTTGGGCTGTGCATGTAGGTAAAATTGTGTTGAAGTGTGAAAAAGCCCTAATGTTATGAGAAGTCTGGTTGGGTGTGAGTGGGGGGGCCAACAGGGAGACAATGCTGCTGATTTATCAGGCCATGATCAGATCTTCTCTTGACTATGGGTGTTTTGTGTATGGGTCTGCGTCTAAAACTGTTCTGGCTAGGCTAGATGTGTTGCAGGCAATGGTTTTGAGGCTTTGCTGTGGAGCCTTCAGGACTTCCCCAGTCCCTGCCCTTTGTTGAAATGGGAGAAATGCCATAAGGCTACCTGTGCCCTATTGGGTTCTTCCTGAACTGTTTATTGAGCTTGCTTTTCTTCAGGAAAAAGATAAGCTCGAGGTGACTCCAAGAATAGTGGAATATCTTAATTCAATCAGTGAGAGCACTTTGATTGTTTTTACAGATGGATCTAAAGATCCAGTTAGTGGGAGAGCTGGGTTTGGAGTGTATGTGGAGCAGCTTGGGTTGAAGATTGGCCGGCACATTTCTGATGGAAGCTCTGTTCTCACGACTGAATTAATGGCAATTCAATGGGCTCTATGGTGGATTGAGGAAGCCAGTTTTAGAAAAGTAATTATCTGTTCTGATTCTGCAGCTGCTCTTGAAACGTTAAGAGTAGGGAAATCTAAAGCTCGTCCTGACATTCTAAAGGAAATCTTGAGTGTGTTTTTCTAGAATTGGGTTTGCGTGTAACATCACTTTTTTGCTGGGTTACCGGGCATGCGGGGGTGAGGGGGAATGAGCAGGTGGACCTCATAGCAAAGGAGAGTTTATGAAGAGAAATAGATATCCATGTATCATTGGGGAGAGTGGAACTGAGAGAAATAATTAAAGAGGGCGTAACAAAAGAATGGCAGAGAGGATGGGAGATGGAAGTCGGGGGTAGACACTACTTTTCTATACAATCTGAAGTTAGGAAAATATGTTTCTGTACATCTCTGTCCTGTAGGGACTCCGTTAAACTGTGTAGATTGAGGTTGGGACACTGTGCCTTAAATGAGTATTTGTGCATTGTAGGGAAACATGTTTCTGGCTTGTGTGAATGTGGGAGTAATGAGACAGTTAAGCATGTTTTCCTAGAATGTAAAAAGTACAGGGTAGAAAGAAAAGTATTGTTTGTTAGACTGACAGGACTTGGAGTTGAGGCTTTTACTGTTTCATCTTTGTTTGGACACAGTGAGAATCATCAACTGATATCCAGGGCTGTTCTTCAATTCCTGCAAGTTACAGGCCTGTATGTAAGAATTTAGTTCAAACTTTGACCTGTGGAGGGCAGTAATACGCTTGGCAGCGTCTACACTGCCTGATTCGTATAAGAAGCAGTTTTACATTAACCCACCGAGTCTGTGGTGACCAGCAATCATTCTTGCAGGTGTGATTTTGAATTCTGGATATTTTGAGAATTGCAAAGTTTTTAATTTTCGAAATTTTTAAAGATTCCTAAGTTTCAAAACAAAATTCTGAAATTTTAAATTCTGAACTTTAAAAGAAAATTCTGAAATTTTAATTTCTGAACCTTAAAAGAAAATTCTGATATTTTAAATTCTGAAATTTAAAAGAAAATTCTGAGATTTTAAAAGTTTGAAATTCTGAAGGTTAAAATGCATTTTTTTAAAACAAAAAGTTTTATTTCATTAGTTTTAACATTTTAAATTCTAAAGTTTGAAAAAAAAATGCATTTGTTTAAAACAAAAAAAATGTCATTAGTTTTAGCATTTTAAATTCAGAACTATTAAATTCTGAAGTTTGAAACAAAAAGATCATTCCTTTAAACCAAAAAAAAAAAAACTTCATTTCGTTAGTCAAGTCACTTTTATTTATATAGCACATTTAAAAAACAACTCTCGTTGGGCAAAGTGCTTTACATTGTTGGAGGTACTAACGTTATACAACAGTGCTTCATAGATTAAATACATGCATCATTACATCCATATAGCCCTCCCTCACAGGAAGTCAAAAGAGGCTTGAAAGCTGCTCTGAACCGGCCCTGCTGAGTGCCCCCCACCCCATAGATATGCCATTTATTGTCACTATACATGTACAGTGAAACTGAAAGCTGCTCGTACTCAGTGCATACATACAATTTTACACAAAAAACAAGAAACAGAAAAACAAAACAGAAGGGAGATGGGGGGGGGGGGGAATAGGTGCACAAATTCTACGGCGCTACATACATATATACATATATACAGATGGAAGTCCGTGTTGGGCGGTGTAGTCAGTGCATGTGTGGATTTGAATTTATGGTAGATATAATTCTCGGGAAGCAGCTATTCCTGAGTCTGTTTGTCCTGGATTTGATGCACATATAGCGCCTTCCAGAGGGCAGCAGGTCGAACAGTCCAAACGCAGGATGGGAGCTGTCTTTGGTGATCTTCTTTGCCCTGCTAAGGCAGCGGGAGGTGTAGATGTCCATCAGGGAGGGGAGAGGGCAACCAATGATCCTCTGCGCTGTCCTGGTTACCCTCTGAAGCCTCTCCCTGTCTGCCATGGTGCAGCTGCCATACCATGCTGTAATGCAGTATGTCAGCAGGCTCTCGATGGACGAGCGGTAGAAGGTCAGCAGCAGGTTAGAGTCCAGGTTGTGCTTCCTGAGGACCCTCAGGAAGTGCAGCCGCTGCTGAGGCCTTCTTGATGACTGCCGTCGTGTTGTCCGTCCAGGAGATGTCAGCAGCGATATGGACCTGGAGAAACCGGAAGGTGTTGACCCTCTCCACACACTCGCCGTTAATGTGTAGGGGGACTAAGTCGGTGCTGGGCCTCCTGAGGTCGACAATGAGCTCTTTTGTTTTCCTGGTGTTCAGAGCCAGATTGTTTTCTGAGCACCAGGTTGTCAACTTCAGGACTTCCTCTCTGTAGGCTGCCTCGTCTCCCTTTGAAATAAGTCCGACCACAGTAGTGTCGTCAGCAAAATTTGACGATGCGGTTGTGTGTGGCCGGACTACAGTCGTAGGTGTAGAGACAGTATAAGAGGGGGCTTAGCACACAGCCCTGTGGGGAACCGGTACTCAACCTGCGAGTGGAGGAGAGGGTGGGGGCCGAGTCTCGCAGTCCTGGGGCCGGTTTTGTGAGGAAATCCTTAATCCAGGCACATGTGACAGTGGGGAGGGGAGAGTGACCAGTTTACCAATGAGGATGTCCGGGATGATTGTATTAAAGGCGGAACTAAAATCCACAAAGGCATCCGGACGTTAGCTCTGCCCCTGTCCAGATGGCTCAGCAACAGAGTGGGAGAGCTACGGTGATGGCGTCTTCTGTGGATCTGTTTTGGCGATAAGCGAATTGGTGGGGGTCGAAGTCTGGAGGGAGATAGTCCTTGATGTGCTGGAGGACCAATCTCTCGAAGCACTTCATGATTACCGGAGTGAGGGTCACAGGACGGTAGTCATTAAGGCTGGTGATGGGAGACTTCTTCGGCACAGGGACGATTGTGGGCTGATTTTAGGCAGGACGGAATAACTGCCTGGGCCAGGGAGAGATTGAAAAAATTGGGAAGATGGCAGTGAGGGGTGGGCGCACGCTTTGAGCACCTTACCAGGGACTCCATCTGGGCCGGTAGCCTTCTTGTCTCCCATGAACTGTCTCCCTCGGATGGTCACGTCACACATCAACCCGGCACAGACACATTTGCACCTTAGACTCTTTTTGACTGTTTATATGTTTTTACTGCTCTTTTTATAAATCATGTTTCTCGGGGTATCTAAATGTAAATTTACTTATCTGTTTAAGTTATGACTATTGGATGGAAGCTGCAAACCTAATCTCGTTGTGCAATGACAATAAAAATTATTATTATATTATTATTATGAGTTTTAAGTCTCGACTTTAAAGGAGTCGATGGAGGGGGCAGTTGTGATGGGGAGGAGGGATGCTGTTCCACAGTCTAGGAGCTGCAACCGCAAAAGCGGCGGTCAACATTAGTTGTGACATTTTTAAATTTGGAAGTTGGGAAAAGAAATGCCATTTGTTTAAAACACCAAAAAAAAATAATTAATTAGTTTTAACACTTTTAATTCTGAAGTTTTCAAATTCTGAAGTTTGAAACAAAAATATAATTTGTTTAAAACAAAAAAAAACCATTAGTTTTTAACATTCTGAAGTTTTAAATACTGACAGTTTAAAAAAAAATGTTGTTTGTTTAAAACACCCGAAAAAAAAAAAAAATCATACATTTTTAACATTTTAAAGCCTGGAGGTTTAAAATGTGTTTAGTAATCGCAAGTTTTCACGTGTGCATGAGTTCTAGCCTACATACTCGCTGATACCACAGATTCACAACTCTCTGGGTGAAAATGTTTTTCCTCATCTCAGTCCTAAATGGGGCCTCCCCCTTATTCCCTTAAACTGTGAGTTTTCTGGTGTAAACACTCCTTGTTAGTGTTGCAATTTGCACCACTTACCCCTGCAAGCAGATTTCAATCAAATCAATTGTGTGAATTATCTGCCAAACTCTCTCAATCCATTCAATTCTCGTTCCTTCCTGCCTCCTGACATAGGGTCGCCAACGTTCTCTCTCCCAAATATAAGGGACAAAAGGTCAAAATACGGGACAAATTCCCCACGGCAAATCGTTGGCCGACTGGGCCGTGACTGGGTGAATAGTTGGCCCCGGGTGCTGGACTGTACACAAAGCCCGGCCGGCGGGGCCAGCTGAGGAGTTTTTGGCCCGGCGGGCCGCGCGCAAAAAGTCCGGTGCCCCGTCCAACTCGTGAACCGATGATCGGCCGTGAGAAGGAGGGGCGGTGGTGTCCGTGGTCAGCGAAGGTCCGAGGGTCGGACAGCTGGACGGGCTGCCGACCCGACCGACGGGGCCACGGGCAAGGTGCTGCTGCTGCACTCCATGGGCTGCACTACTTGGGCTTCACTACGTCTGGACGGGTGAGGGTGGGTCCAACCTGACTGACCCCTCGAACCGAGTAGCAGAGGTCAAATACGGGACCAGGGCCAAACCATTTTGGCCCAATATACGGGATGTCCCGGCTACACGGGACAGTTGGCGACTCTACTCCTGAAAGCTATGTCCTCTGCTTCTTGACTTCACCCTCCCAAGGGTAAACTGGGTTTGTACATTTCACCCTTTCTATTCCCCTCATGATCTAACACACCTCTGTAAGTCAAACTTCTCAGCCCCTGCCCTCCAAGGAATAGACAATAGGTGCTGGAGTAGGCCATTCGGCCCTTTGAGCCAGCACCGTCATTCAATTAAGGAAGAGAGGGGATCTTATTGAAAACATATAAATTATTAAAGGTTTGGACAGGCTGGAGGCAGGAAAAACATGTTCCCGATGTTGGGGGAGTCCAGAACCAGGGGCCACACACAATTTAGAATAAGGGGTAACCCATTTAGGGAAACGGAGACGAGGAAACACTTTTTCACACAGAGAGTTGCGAGTCTTGTGAATTCTCAGCCTCAGAGGGCGGTGGAGGCCAGGTTCTCTGGAATACTTTCAAATGAGAGCTAGATAGGGCTCTTAAAAGATAACGGAGTCGGGGGCTATGGGGAGAAGGCAGGAACGGGGTACAGATTGTGGATGATCAGCCATGATCACATTGAATGGTGGTGCTGGCTCGAAGGGCCGAATGGCCTACTCCTGCACCCTATTGTCCATTATCTAATCCACAGCGGGAGACTTGGATCAGATCGAGCAAGTTGGCGCCCTGTCGGAGAAGGGCCGTTCTTTGGCCACCCAACAACAACCACAAACACTGCCCTTCCCTGTGAGAGTTCACCTCCATTCATTTTGTAGTGGACTAGCCACAAAACTGTTACACAATACTCCAGGTGTCGATCTCACCAGTTACAACTGCAGTAGAACCTCCCTGCTCCTATACTCAAATCCTTTTTCTATCAAATCCTTTTGCTATCAAATCTTTTTGCTATGAGACAATAGGTGCAGGAGTAGGCCATTCAGCCCTTCGAGTCAGCACCGCCATTCAATGTGATCATGGCTGATCATCCACAATCAGTACCCCGTTCCTGCCTTCTCCCCATATCCCCAGACTCACTCTTGGTGCCGGCGCTTCTCCACTCACACTCACACAACTACCATCTCCGGCAGATCGGTACGGGCCGAGACCAGGAGCAAGGCGAAGGATGACATCAAACGGGTCATGGCAAGCTATCAAAAAAAGTACGAGCTGAAATATCACTTATTTCTTATCTCCCAGAGATGCTGCCTGATCCGCTGAGTTACTCCAGCCTTTTGTGTCTGTCTTTGGTTTAAACACAGCATCTGCAGTTTCTTCCCTGAAGACTGCAACACCAGGTTTCGGGATAGCTACTTCCCCAGAGCAAATCAGGCTATTAAAACCTGGCTCGGACAAAACTCTGATTATTGGTGGCCCATTATCTGTATTTGCTCTTCATCAGTTTATTTTGTATATATGTGTATATATTTATATTGTGGTATATTGACACACTGATCTGTGTTGTAGTAAATGCCTACTATGTTCGTGTGCTAAGCAAAGCAAGAGTTTTTCATTGTCCTTTCAGGGACACATGACAATAAACTCACTAGAACACATAACTGGAAGTCGGGTCGGTTCAAAGTTTTTTTGCATAGTAGCCAGGTATTACAATGGAGATGTTACGTCCCCGTTCCTGCATACTACACGTCAGTTTTGCTCCTGAGTCTCCTTCTGTCTATGTTGCTCCGCTCTAGGATCTTTTGACGCAACACCTTCTCCTCCTCCGTTGCTTCAGGAATATGAACCTGGTCCTCTTGAACTCTCCTCTAGTCGGGAAGAGGTCCGTTCCTCAGAAGCTGCTGGATGATGAAGCCCGGTTATGTCTCTCCAGCTGCCAACAAGATCCAAGAGTCCTTTAAGGAGCGGGAAGATGCACAAACTACTGGAGTTACTCAGGCAGCATCTCTGGGAGGGCCCAAATCTGGAGTTAAGGAAAGAATGAGTGATATTTTGAAACCCTGCTCCTTAGGCCCAAGTCATACCCCCATCTCTGGTTCCACGGGGCTGGGGGGATTGAGTCCAGCCAAGTCCACCCTTTAGCTGTTCCAGAGCAGGACAAAGCAATAGACAATAGGTGGCAGGAGTAGGCCCTTCAGCCATTCGAGCCAGCACTGCCATTCAATGTGATCATGGCTGATCATCCACAATCAGTACCACGTTCCTACCTTCTCCTCGTGTTCCCCAGATTCTGCTATCTTTAAGAGCCCTATCTAGCTTCTCTCTTGAAAGTAGCCAGAGAACCGGCCTCCACCGCCCTCTGAGGGCAGAGATTCGCACAGACTCACAACTCCCTGTGTGAAAAAAGTGTTTCCTCCTATCCGTTCTAAATGGCTTATCCTTATTCTTAAACTGTGTGACCCCTTGGTTCTGGACTATACAACTGCAGAAGGACCTCTCTACCATACTGAAATCCTGCTTGTTATGAAGGCCAAAATTCCATTAGCTTTTCTCACTGCCTGCTGTACCTGCATGCCAACTTTCAGTGACCAGTGTACAAGGATTGCCAGGTCTCTCGCTGCACCGCTCCCCCTGCTTAACCTAACCTAACCTGACTTATGAATGAATAGCCTCCTGAGAATGTAGGATGAATTATTATTTTTTGCCACAGTTCCTGTATTATATATATTGCTTACTTGAATAAGTCTATTTTGATTTTTTTTTTAAAAAGGTAACACTCTCCCCAAGGTCTCTGTTACAAAGGGACGTCATGCCAGGCTGGGTGAAGAAGATTTGAAACGATACCATCTACAATATCTACCTGACAAAATCCAGGCCGATCGCCCCCGCTGTCTCCGAATCCAACCGTGAATCTCTGTCGGTGAATCCCGTATCAGCGGAATAATCCTTTGCCGATTTGTCATCACGTTTGGTAAATTAATTAAAAATGAGTGGAGTTGGTGAAATCTCTCTTTTTTGTTTTTTGTTTTTGACACAAGTCCCCCCCCCCCCCCCCCCCCCCCCCCACAACCCCCACCACGCCCCCCCCCCCCCCACCCCCCCCCCCCCCCGGACCCCCCCCCCCCCCCCCCCCCCCCCCCCCCCCCCCCCCCCCCCCCCCCCCCCCCCCCCCCCCCCCCCCCCCCCCCCCCGCCCCCCCCCCCCCCTCCCACCCCCCCCCCCCCCCCCTCCCCCCCACCCCCCGCCCCCCCACCTGGGGAGGCCAGTTAAGGCTGGGGGTATTGTGTTGGTATCATGGTAGTTTGACGTTTATACATCGACGAGACCCAAACGTAGACTGGGCCAATCGCTTCCCCCATGAACACCTCCGCCTCGGTTCGCAATAACCCACCTGATCTCCCGGTGGCTCAGCACTTGTCAACCTCCCCTTGCTCCCTCCCATTCTTGATCCACCCTTTCTGCCATGGGGCCTCCTCCATGGCCAGAGAGAGAGGAGTCCCACCGCACATTGGAGGAGCAGCACCTCATATTTCGCCTTGGGTAGTTTAGCACCCCAGCGGTAATGAGCATTGACTTCTCCCATTTCAGGTAGTCCCTGCTTTCCTCCCTCCCTTCCGCTCCCCTTCCCCAGTCTCTCCCACAGTCCACAAGAATGTCTCTGCCTCTTCTTTCTTCTTTCCCCTCTCCCCTCCTCCCCCGGTGGCCACACCCACACATCAGTGCTGAAGAAGGGTCTCGACCTGAAACGTGAATAGACAATAGGTGGCAGGTATGAGGCCATTTGGCCCTTTGAGCCAGCACCACCATTCAATGTGATCATGGTGATCATCCCCAATCAGTACCCCATGCCTGCCTTCTCCCCATATCCCCTGAATCGCGCTGTTTTTTAGAGAGCCCTGTCCTAGCTCTCTCTTGAACGTATCAAGAGAAAACCGGCCTCCACCCAGCACTCTGTGAGGGCAGAGAATTCCACACTCGGCCCGCAACTCCCTGTAAGAAAAAAGTGTCGCCTCATCTCCGTTCTAAATGGCCTTTCCCCTTAGTCTATAAACTGTGTGGCCCCTGTTTCTGGATTGTCCCCCAATTTCAGGAACATGTTGCCTGCCCTCTAGCCGTGTCCAAACCCGTAATCTGTGTTTCCAATAAGCTGGGCCCCCCTCATCCTTCTAAACTCAGAGAGTACAAGCCCAAAGCGTCATTTCTCTAATTGCATAGGACAGTTCCCGTCCATCCTGGGAATTAACCTGGTGAACCTACACCATTTTGTACCCACCGGGCCAAAGCGGAATCAGGAATTATGGGCGAGGGGAGAGAAAGGGACGGAGGGGCGAATTTGGGGGGGGACGGAGGGCGAAAGAACGGAGAAGGGGGCGGAAGGGAGGGAAGAGAGGAAGGGGAAGGAGGGGAGGAGGGAATCGAGGTGGAGGGGGGGAGGGGGGAGAGGGGGGAGAGGGAGAGAGAAGAAGGAGGGAAGGAGGAGGCGGAGAGGAAGAGAAGGAGGCGGGAGAGACCGGGGTATTGATTGTGGAGGATCAGCCAGTATCCCATTTTGAATGGCGGTGCTGGATCGATGGACGAATGGGACTACTCCCCACCTATTGTCTATTGCGATATGTACCAACCCCCTAAACGGCCAGAGCAACAAGTCAACATATCACACAACCAGCCAACAGTTACAATAGACACTAGTGGGGCAGCAATGTTGGAGAGAGAAAGCAAGTGTGACTAACATTCCCTGTCGGGCATCGCGTGGAGAGGCGGGGTGGGGGAAAAAAAAGAAAACCGAAAAAGAGAAACGAGAGAGAGAGGGGGAGAGGGAGAGAGAAAAAAGAGCGGAGAGAGCAAAGAGAAGGAGTTTTCTTTTTAGGTAAAAACACACGAGAACAATGGGCGATTTTTTAATTTTAAAGCCGATTGTCACTTCTGAAACTTATGATGAAAAAAGGAATCAAGAAAAAATACGAATAATGCCTACTGTGATGAAATGAGCGAGCAAACGCGATAATTCCCATATTTTAACCTCGTTCGGCACGACCAATGTCGCAAAGTATCGGGCGGTTTGTTCCTTCAGCTCTGGCGTCCATCTACCGCATTTCAAACGTGTTAAAAAGGGCTGC
>NW_026576669.1:0-76762 GCF_028641065.1 Leucoraja erinaceus
GATTTCTTCACTGCCTGCTGCAACTGCATGCCCTCTTTCAATGACTGGTGTACCCTACACCCATGTCTCTTTGGCATCTTCTTCCCTTTTCCCTAATCGTATCGGGTCGGTATCGGCCACCATTCAGATAAGAAACATTGAAAATAGGTGCTAGGAGTAGTCCATTCGGCACTTCGAGCCTTACCCCACCCCCCCCACACCCACCCACCCCCCCTCCACCCCCCGCCTTCATATATCATGGGCTGATCATCCAACTCATTATCCCCGTCCCCTGGCCTTCTCTCCATAACCCGTGTCCACCACACGGGCCACATCTAATATTCTACTTTCCGTTTGTTGCCACCAAAGTGGTAACCTCACATTTCTTGCACATATACTTCATCCTGCAGCCATTTGCCCACTCATCCCAGCCTAATCCACGTCACCATTGTAGCATCCTATTTAGAGAGGGTTGTAAACGTGTTTTAGAGATGTTTAGAGGGCGTCCAATGTTTTCCGATGTTTTTATAAGTCTTTCAGAAGTGTTTCTAACTGGGAAATAGTGGGACTATGAGGGGGTTTGGAGTTGTGTTCAGAGGTCCCCCGATTGTTTTAGAGCACTTTATAAGCCCCCGTGAGAAATTGGTATTTCTCTGAAATTGAAGATAGACATAAAGCTGGAGTAACTCAGCAGTCCAGACAAGTGCATTGCCTCTTGGATAGAAGACTCCTTCGTGGGGGCAGACTGAATTAATTCCCGTTTGTGAGAGTACTTTGTGATTGTCTGAAGAAGGGGTGCGTGAACCATAAACGCAACCCTCTCTCCCATAGCTGCTGCCCGGCCCGCTGAGCCACTTCCAATTTCAGAGCCCAAACAAAAAACACAGAGTGCGGAAGGAAAACGCAGGCGGCAAGGCCGGCTGCCGCACCCGGCTTGGGTTTCCTCCCACATTTTTGTCTACCACACTAAGGTCACTGATTCCGTGAATGCTGAGGCAACAGGGCGCTAGAGAGGTATTGGGATGCGGGAGAGAGACCGAGATGGGGAGTGGGAGCAGAGACCTTGAGAGAGAGAAGGAGGGAGAGAGAGCAAAACACAGAGAGAACCGCAACGTGGGTCCCGGTAGGTGAAATGACTAACCTGCACCCAGTAAGAAAGCCCCTTCTCGCAGTCCATGGGCCCTCACTCATGATTGGTGAGTTTAAAGAAATTCTCAATGGTGTCATCGATCATTCCTCATTAAATGTAATTGTGTTTTTTAAACAGTATTATTGACGCTGCTGCGTGAATTTTAATTCAAAGGAACAACGGCGTCATTAATAACTCGTTCAAAACGCAATAACCATTTACTGAGGAATGTGGATGGATGCAGATTGATGACATTGTGTAACACTTGTTCCTTGCGTCTTCATGTAAGAAGTGCTCAAACAGTACGAGTTAACGAAATCGTTTGTGTCTGATGGCCGTGCAGCGGTGTTTATACATGTTCGTTTAAACAAAAAAAGAGAATTCATATTTCCGTATGGAATAACGGAACATTAGTGCGGGATTCCTCCTTTCCCCCCATTAGGCACGGGGACCAATTGGGAGCAATCGGTCAAATCGGCTTAATGAGCCGGCCCTGTTAAGAGGGCATAGTTTTTTAGTGATGGGGTAAAGTATAGTGGAGATATGCGGGGCCTGGTTTGTTTTTACACAGAGGGTTGAACGATTCCTAATTAAATGATACTTTATTTTCCCACATGTAACTTGGGTGCAGTGAAATTCTTTATTTTGCATACAAAATTCAAAGTACACAAAGAGTCGCCACGTTTTTCTGGTCAAAGGTACAGAGTAGAAAGTATTATAGTCATTATAGTACAAAGTATTACAGAACTTCCATCTGGCTATATCCACGCCTGTTGGGATGCCACGTGGAAGGGTTCATCTTCCATTAATCTCACTTCCAATTTTCTGGTTCCATTACCAATCCACTCCTGTAATCTTTCAAAATGGATTAGAGTTTTGTAGGCGACCTTGTCCTTGATTATTATTATGCCTGTTAATGTCCACCTGAATCTTTCCTTATCAATAATATCATCTCTTGAAATCCCAGCCCCCCTCCCCATTTAATTATCCTGGTACCCTCCCTCCCCTCCCCACACAGACCCCTGATCCTGAAAATTAAATCATGCCAAAGTTTATAATTGTGCATTGAGAAAAACAAGAAAAAAAATAAAGAGTATAAATGATTGAGGTGAAATAACTCCAGATGAGGAAACTTGCCATGCTCCGATCAACGATATCTGGTTCCACGCTGCTTCAATTTATTACAATTCCCATCTTTCCACACTAACCACAATTTCCACAGCTTACAGAACTAAATTCCCAATTGATTGGTTTGCTTGACGGTGTAATTATTTTTAAAAGTAGAATAATTTAAAAAAAAAAAGTATATAATGAAAGCCAAGATCAGTTTTTTGAAAAACTTCACACTCATAACTAGAGCCCCTTCATTCCAAAGAAGATGCTATCAGAATATTAATTAGTAACACACACACATCATCCAACCTAGTCTCCTGTTCATACTACTCCCGCTATGTAAACTCTTCGAGTGCCAGTAAGTTCTCTTCAGGCTCTCATAGCCCCGCACCCCGACATCTGCACCATCGACCGCCTCTCTCCTCCATCTCAGCACTGACGACCTAATTTCTTTAGTTATTCAATACCACGTACCACTTGCTCTCTTCCTCCTGGATTCTGTTCTCCTCTTAAATTGGAAAAGCCTAAGACTGAAGCCTGGCCCTGGCTCAATGATGCCACCGATAGGCCCTAAGAAGAGAGGGGCTTCAAAAACGCCCATAACTCCAAGGTTCTTTTTAGTGCCATTACCTCTGTCATATGTCCTGCCCCCTAGTACCAGCTTAGCTGGGTCCCCTGCTACGTGTGAAGAATGTTATTACATTTTTCAACCAGCTATAAGTTTAAGAACATCGGAATGAATATTTTCCCCTCCTACCCATGACCTAGGTGTATCATTGGTCCGTTCTGTTCTAATTAATTCCACTGTTCCCCAACTCCATTACTCTATCCTCCCTTGTAAAGCGGTCTCCACATGAACCTGGCTACCTGCCCCATCGACGTTGTCCCCTCTGCACTTCTGAAGGATGTCATTGCAATAGCCTCGAGCCCACCTCCTCGCCATCATCAACAATACTCTGGCCCCTGACACTCGTTCCAACCTGCTTCAAGCACGCTGTGGGCCAGCCCCTTCTGAAAAAACCTAAAACCTAGACGGCCACAATTGCCTAGCAACCACGAACCTATTTCCAAACTGCCTTTCCTTTCAACAGTCCTTGAAAAGGTAATTCTAAATCAACTAATGCTTACCTTCACCAAATACTATCTTGGAAACTTTCCAATCAGGTTCTGTTTCCTTGGGCTCAACCACTGCACAGAGTCTGCCCTTGTTGAAGGTACATACTGACCTGCCTTCTCACCATTGACATCGTGTGACTGACTGTGCAATCCTGCCTCTCCCTTTTCGACATCAGCGCAGTGTTTGATTACGTGGACCACACCATCCTAATTGAACCGTCTCCTGTACAGGGTTTGGTATTGCTGGCACTGCACTGAGCTGGTTCCTCTCCTACCTCAAGATAGGGAGCTTCTCTCTCTACAAACATAGGCAACTCTTTCTCCTCCCGAGCTAGCCCTTTGCTGCGGGGTTCCACAAGGTTCCATCCTGGGCCCCATTCTCTTCTCCCTGTATATACTCCCCTTAGGCCAAGTCATTCAAAGGCACGGCATTTCCTTCCACTGCTATGCAGAAGATACACAGCTCGATCTCCCCCCTTTGAAACCCAACAACCGATCAAATCTATTCAGCATTATATGCCTGCTTCGAGGATATAAAGTGTTGGATGGACCAGAACTTCCTCCAACTAAACGAGAGCAAATCTGAGGTCATCCCACTCACCCCTCAGACTCAATCAAAACGATAGCAGGCAGCCTTGGAAGCCTTACCCCATTACTCAAACCTCACATTAAAAACCTTGGCGTGATATTTGAATCTGCATTGAAGTTTGACAAACAAGTCAATGTCGTGGTAAAAGCTAGCTTCTTCCAGCTTCGCACGATAGCTAAAATAAAACCATTCCTCCAATTTGACGACCTCGAAAAGATCATCCACTCATTTATCTCCTCCCGCCTTGATTACACTGGCATCAGCCAATCATTCCTGTCCCACCTGCAATTGGTCCAAAACGCCGCAGCGAGACTTCTGACAAGCACCCAAAAACGGGACCACATCACCCCGATTCTGGCCTCTCTCCACTGGCTCCCAGTGTGGTTCGGGATCAATTTCAAGCTCCTCCTTTATGTATACAAAGCCATTAACGGGCTTGCCCCCACCTACAATAAAAATCTGCTAACTCACCATACCACCTCCAGGACCCTCTTGTCAGCCGACTTGGGGTTACTGACCATCCCGCGGTCTTGGCATAAACTCAGGAGCGACCGTGCTTTTGTGGTTGCAGCACCTAGACTATGGAACAGCATCCCTCTTCCCAGCAGAACTGCCCGCTCCATCAACTCTTTTAAGTTTAGACTTAAAACTTATTTCTCTCACAAGTGTTTCTTGAGGACCTCTGTGGGAGCGGTGTACATATGTATTTATGTAGGTATTTTTAGATCTATGTACCCCTGTATGTAGCACATTAGTACCTGCACTGCTGTAAAGCACTTTGGTCAACGAGAGTTGTTTTTAAATGTGCTATAGAAATAAAGTTGACTTGACTATCCTTAGATCAGATGAAATCGGTGCATATTATAAGCATCCTTGCGGTGCTCAATGACTATTACGCAATTCTGAAAGTGCATGCAGATATTCTTCATTCTCATGATCCATCTCCAGGGCATTTTCAAAGTATTCAATAGCCTTGGATTTGTTCCCATCCAGCTGATACAGTAACCCTCTCACACCAAGAGCTTTGCTGTCATGTGGAGCATAGCAAAGCTTTTTTTTTATCTGCCCACTTCTCCAATTTTTTCTTACACTTTTCCTGATCTTTTGAAACATATTCAATCTTCACCCCTTTCAGAAATAGGCTGATGGCACTTGATTCCGATCCTTTCTCATACAGTTCAAATGACCCAGCCCGTAAACATATCAGCTGTATGTTTTCTGGACGGTTGTCCTCCAATTTCATCAGATTATTGTAGATCTCCTCTGCCTTAGAATACTCTCCATCTCTTATGTAAATATCTGCTAAGCCCAACATTGGTCTAATAGCTGACCTTGGACGGCACCCAGAGGCTTTTCCAAAGTGATATTTACATTGACTGATCAACTCAGTTTGCTGCTGAGTTGCGGGGCTGCGAGGATTTCTATCACCAAGCTTGTTCAGTTCAATTTTATAATATATTCCAATTTGGTGGTGTAAGAAGCACGAGTGTGGAATTAATTCTAACGCTTGCTTCAATAGAATGATTGCTTTCTCCACTGCTCCTTCCTCTCTGTAAAAATTTGCCGAATATCGAAGCACATATGGATCCTTACTGGACTTCTGCAATGCTTGCTCAACTAATTTATTTGCTTCACTTTTACTGAATCCTTGCAATTTTAAGGCCAGCAGCACCATGGCCATTGAATCATCTGGATCTAGCTCCAGTACACGCCGCAGATACTTCACTGACTGACTACATTCATGACTCTCTGGGGTTCCAGAATGTGATTCCAGACGGAACAGAACAGTTGCTTTGCCCATGATCCACACCGTGTTATTGGAATCTTCCTCCAGAGCTTTCTCAAAACATTCCATAGCCTCCTCATAGTGTGGAGCAGTAGAACTCAACAATGACCATCCCTTCTCCCCATACACTTCAGGTATCATTGCTGTATAGCGAGGACCATCAGTGAGCGGTTTACAGATCATCTCCAGCTTGTCGAGGTAGGACTGGGCCTTGTCCAGTTGTCCCATGTGGTAATGCACCCAGGCATAGTTTCCATAGGTGATGATGCTGTTTCTTTCAAATGCATCTTTGTGGTTCTCCCTCAGAATCTTTTCAGCTTCCTGTAAGTTTTGAATAGCTTCCTCACTGTTGCCTTGCAGGCAGTTTACAAAAGCGAGTTGGTTGTAGGATGCAGCTTGATATTTATCTGCAAAGATTATGGCATCTTGTAATCTGTACACCATATCATCCAGGTCAATGGTCTCCTTCTGTGGGCTCCACGTGAAGTGACACTGAAGCTGATCGAGCTTCTCTTTCAACAAATCTCCCATTCTGCTGCTGCAAGAGAAGAAAATTAACAAATTCCATGTCAGACCACGTGAAGCAGGTCTGTCCCTCAATCTCACAAATATAGTGCATTCAGAAAGTATTCAGACCCCTTCACTTTTTCCACATTTTGTTACGTTACAGCCTTATTATAAAATGGATTAAATTATTATTTTTTACCATCAATCATCACACAAAACCCCGTAATAAATAAACGAAAACAGGTGTTTAGAAATATTTGCAAAGTAATTAGAAAGAAATGACTGAAATATCACATTTACATAAGTATTCAGACCCTTTACTTAGTGCTTTGTTAATGCTCCTTTGGCTGCGATTACAGCCTTCATGTCTTCTTGGGTATGACGCTACAAGCTTGGCACACTTGTATTTGGGTAAATTTTATTATTCTTCTCTGCAGATCCTATCAAGCTCTCTCAGGGGCATCAATGCACAGCTATTTTCAGGTCCCTCCAGAGATGTTAGATCGGGTTCAAGTCTGTGCTCTGGCTGGGCCACTCAAGGACTTTCGCAGACATGTCATGAAACCACTCCTGGTGGAGTGCTGCAGATATAGTTGTCCTTCTGGTAAGTTCTCCCATCTCCACAGAGGAACTGTGGAGTTCTGTCTGAGTGACCATTGGGTTCTTAGTCATCTCCCTGACCAAGGCCCTTCTCCCCCGATTGCTCAGTTTGGCCGGGCGGCCAGCTCTATGAAGAGTCTTGGAGGTTCCAAAGTTCTTCCATTTACGAATGACGGAGGCCACTGTGCTCTCCGGAACCTGCACTGCTGCAGCAATTGTTTTATACTCTTCCCCTGATCTGTGACTCGACACAATCTTGTCTCGGAGGTCTACGGACAATTCATTTGTCTTTATGGCGGGTTTTGCTTTGACATGCACTGTCAACTGCAGGACCTTATATAGACAGGTGTGTGCCTTTCCAAATCATGTCCAATCAATTCCATTTACCACTGGTGGACTCCAATCAAGTTGTAGAAACATCTCAAGCATAATCAATGGAATCAAGATGAACCTAAGCTCAATTATGAGTGTCATAGCAAAGGGTCTGAATCCTTATGTAAATGTGATATTAGTTATTTACTTTTAATTACTTTGCAAAAAATTCTAAACACCTGTTTTTGCTTTTTTATTACAGGGTATTGTGTGTAGATTGATGACAAGAAAAATAATTTAATCCATTTTAAATTAAGGCTGTAATGTAACAAAATGTGGAAAAAGTGAAGGGGTCTGAATACTTTCTGTATGCAATGTAGTCAGCACATTAGACAAGCTGCATTTGATTATTTTCTAACGGAATTGAAGCAGTCTCCAGGCAAGACTCTGGGATGGTGTGTTGCCTCCCTGATGCAAGAGTCAATGATGACTGGGAGAGAACATTGGATATTCTGAGAGGGGAGGGTAAGTCCCCAGTGTTGATTGTCCAAGTTGATGGCAATGACATATTTCAGAAGGGAGATGAGGTCCTGCAATTTTGGGAGTTGGGTAGTAGGTTAAGTGTAGGACCTCCAGGTTGCCCAGGATCCTCCTCTCACCGTATAGCCATGCCGTAGTGTTGGACATTTCCATCTTGGGAAAAAGGTTCTGTCTACACCATCCATGTTGTAACCTCAAATTGCTACCCATGCCACATGCTAATCCTGCCTCAATCATTGTGATTGAGGCAGTGCAGCTTAGGTTCACAAGATTGATCCCTGGGATGGCGGGACTGTCATATGAGGATTGATTGAAAAGACTAGGCTTGTATTCATTGGAGTTTAGAAAGATGAGGGGGTTCTTATAGAAACATATAAAATTATATAAGGACTGGAGAAGCTAGATGCAGGAAAAATGTTCCCAATGTTTGGCCAGTACAGAACCAGGGGCTACAGTCTTAGAATAAAGGGGAGGTCATTTAAGACTGAGGTGATAATTTTTTTTTCACTCTGAGAGTTGTGAATTTGTCGAATTCCCTGCCACAGAGGGCAGTGGAGGCCAAGTCACTGGATGGATTTAAAAGTGTTAAGGGCCTGTCCCACCAGCATGTGATTGCATGCGTTTAGCACAACCAAACGGAAGCGGAGTTCGCGCTACGTTCGCGCTAGTTTGCTTCAGCACAACAGAACATAGTAGGCATTTACTACAAAAACAGATCAGTGTGTCCATATGCCATAATATAAATATATACACACATGGATAAATAAACTGATCAAGTGCAAATAACAGGTTATTAATAATCACAGTTTTGTCCGAGCTGGGTTTAATAGCCTGATGGCTGTGTGGGGAAGTAGCTATTCCTGAACCTGGTTGTTGCAGTCTTCAGGATCCTGTATCTTCTACCTGAAGGTAGCGGGGAGATGAGTGTGTGGCCAGCATGGTGTGGGTCTTTGATGATACTGCCAGCCTTTTTGAGGCAGCGACTGCGATAAATCCCCTCGATGGAATGAAGGTCAGAGCCGATGATGGACTAGGCAGTGTTTACTACTTTTTGTAGTCTTTTCCTCTCCAGGGCGCTCAAGTTGCTGAACCAAGCCACGATGCAACCGGTCAGAATGCTCTCTACTGTGCACCTGTAGAAGTTAGAGAGAGTCTCCCTTGACAAACCGACTCTCCGTAATCTTCTCAGGAAGTAGAGGCGCTGATGAGCTTTCTTGTTAATTGCATTAGTGTTCTCGGACCTGGAAAGATCTTCAGAGATGTGCACGCCCAGGAATTTGAAGTTCTTGACCTTTTCAACCATCGACCCGTTGATATAAACAGGGCTGTGGGTCCCCATCCTACTCCTTCTAAAGTCCACAATCAGTTCCTTGGTTTTGCTGGTGTTGAGGGTCAGGTTATTGTGCTGGCACCATATGGACAGTTGCTGGATCTCTCTTCTATATTCTGACATCCCCATCAGTGATACGTCCCACAACAGTGGTGTCGTCAGCGAACTTGATGATGGAGTTCGTTCTGTGACTGGCTACGCAGTCATGAGTATAGAGTGAGTACAGCAGGGGGCTGAGCACGCAGCCTTGAGGAGCTCCCGTGCTGATATTCATCATTGGGCCCCCTTTAAGGGTGGGTGAGACTCATACAAGAAGGATAAGTTTCTCCTGAACTGGTAGGTACCCAATATCTCATAGGAAATTATTCTAGTGCTACGCGATGGAATTTAAACTAGAGTTTCGGTGAGGTGGGAAATGGAGCAACAGGTCAGCAAATGGAGAGACTAATGGGAAGATGGAGGTTATGTAAAGTTAGTCCCAAAGAAAGGACAATCAGGGACAGGTTAATGAACATGGTGAGGCTGAGGGGCTGAGCTGAGTTTATTTCAATGCAAGTAGTATTTTGGAAATAGACGTTGAACTTAGAGCCTGAATCAGTCTGGAGCCTGTATAGAAGGATGATGTTGTGTACATTATAACTTTATAGTCTGAAGACTATAGACCATCAGTCTGAAGAAGGGTTTCGGCCCGAAACGTCGCCTATTTTCTTCGCTCCATAGATGCTGTTGCACCCGCTGAGTTTCTCCAGCAATTTTGTGTACCTTCGATCTTCCAGCATCTGCAGTTCCTTCTTGAACATAACTTTATAGTCGCTTGGTTGTGAAAGGGACAGGATTGGCAGTTTAATGCTTCAAGGTTTTGATGTTTTAGACATGATAGAGAGGGAGGTAAAGGAGGTGGAGGAGATGCACTACTAATAAGGTAGAATGTCACAGCTGTACACAGGGAGGACTCATTGGAGAATACATCCACTGGGGAAATGTGGTTGAGGTAAACAATAAGGAAGGTGCAGTCATTACGATGGGATTGTACTATAGCAGGGCTGGGGAACCTTTTCATGGTGAAAGGCCGCATTAAGTTGGCTGTTATCTAATAAGGCCGCATAGACCATACTTCAGATCAGATATAATTCAAAACTTACATTATTTTGTTAAAATAGCCCTCATGACTTACTAATGTTTTAATTGTGGCCGTCAATCGGGGAGGACTATTTTGTTGAATCTTCTTTTACTCGTTGGTATTTTAAATACGTTTATTTTAAGATTAAAATTAAAATAATAAAAGACGAACAAAACATATCAATAAAAATAAAAGGATTTGTTCTACACAATTTGTATTCATTCAAAAGGCCGAACTTAATGGCCTATGAAGGCCGCATGTGGCCTTAAGGCTGCAGGTTCCAAACCCCTGTACTATAGGCATCCTGATCACCAGGGGGGTAGAGGGACAGAATTGGAGACATATTATACAAAGGTTTAAAAGCAACGTTGTTGTCATAGTGGGTGGCTTTAACTTCCCCAACATTGCCTGCTGCTAACAGTGCAAGAGTAACTGCAGCTGTACATCCTTCCTGTATCGGGGGAACCAGAATTGCATGCAGTACTTCAAATGTAGCTTCACCAAAGTCCCATAGAGCCCAGGGTACACAGAAATGCTGGAGAAACTCATCGGGTGCAGCAGCATCAATGGAGCGAAGGAAATAGGCAACGTTTCAAGCCAAAACCCTTCTTCAGACTGATGGGGGGTGGGGGGGTGCGGGGAGAAGAGAGGAAAAAAGAGGAGGAGGAGGAGCCCGAGGGCTGAGGGAGAGATAGGAAGGGGAGGAGACAGCAAGGGCTACAAAAATTGGTAGAATTCAATGTTCATGCCCCCAGGATGCAGACTCCCCAAGCGGAATATGAGGTGCTGTTACTCCAATTTCAGGTGGTGCTCGCTCTGGCCATGGAGGAGACCCAGGACAGAGAGGTCAGATATGGAATGGGAGGCGGAGTTGAAGTGCTGAGCCACCGGGCAGAGCCCATATGGCTTCCCGCTACTCTTTGCTATGTTATGCACCTTTTCTTTTCTTTTTTTTCCATCCCTAACTTCCCTTGTCAGCCACGGTTGCCTCTTAATCCCCTTAGAATCGTTCTTCCTCTTTTGAATGAAATGATCCTGCATCTTCTGGATTATGCCCAGAAATTCCTGCCATTGCTGTTCCACCATCATTCCTGCTAGGATCCTTTTCCAGTCTACCTTGGCCAGCTCCTCTCTTATGCTTTCATAGTCCCCTTTGTTCAACTGCACCACTGACACTTCTGATTTAACCTTCTCCTTCTCAAATTGCAGATTAAAACTTATCATATTATGCTCGCCACCTCCTTGCGGTTCCTTTACCTTGAGTTCCCTTATTAAATCGGGCTCATTAGACAATACTAAATCCAGAATTGCCTTCTCTCTGGTAGGCTCCAGTACAAGCTGCTCTAAGAATCTATCTCAGAGGCACTCTACAAACTCACTTTCTTGAGGTCCTGAACCAACCTGATTTTCCCAGTTTACCTGCATTCCTATTTCACTTGGCCATACTCTCTTTTCCCTTCATGAGCTTTCCGCCCCGTTAATTCTGGGGTCTTTTTTAACTTTCCCTATACTCTCTTTCCCTTTAACTCCATCCTTGCATTTCAAATTTGTCTCCGCCCCCCTCCCACACTATTTAGTTTAAACCCACCCGTGTAGCAGTGGCAAACCTGCCTGCTGGCATAGATTTAGAATGAAAGATAAGAGGCTTAGAGAGAGCTCAAGAAGGAATTAGTTACAGAGGAGGATAGTTTAAATCTAAACCCAGCGCCTGAGTGCGTGTTGAGACAGGAACAATGTTTAAGATGTATCTAGTCGAGCACTGCATCACCAAGCCACAGAAGACTCGTCGGACGGCCGAACCAACCCAGAACTAGTTAGACGTGGAACCGCCGGAGGCTCCGTCACTGGACAGTCCATCAGACGGTAGAAGAGCCGAAACCGGGCGCATTCAGCGGGCGGCTGGACTCGCTTGGAGGCTCCTTGGACGCAGAACCGCCCGATAGCTCATCGGATGTGGAATACTGGGATGGAGTTACTGGAGAAATTGGGCGTGGAGATCAAGGGCCGGTAGGGCGGTGAACCGGGTTAATGCTTCCAGTGCCTCGAAGGTAGGCTGCAGGAGGTTGCCCCCGGGACATAAGATGTCCGGCGAGGAGATGAGAGGGACGACGGTTCGCGGGCCGAGCCGGTCATTGGCGACGGAGGGGATCGGGAGTCGCTCCGGTAGAACGAGCACACGGGAATCCAGACGGTGAACTCAATGAAATGGCATCACACATGATGGCACCGGCATTGTATGCAAAATGAATTTCACTATGTACTGATTATTTGCATTTGTGACAATAAATATCCATTGAACTGGTATCAAAAAGGATTAGTGTAGATGGTGGACAGGGCTGGATTAACCATTAAGCAAAATAAGCACGTGCTTAGAGCATCAAGGGAAGGGGGGTACCACAGAAATGGTAAATGGATTACGGCACAAAAGAAATCACTTTAAAGTTGCTAAAATAATATTCGAAGTGGTTTATATGATCGGAAGTATACAAAACTAAACATTATTTTCCATCTTACTGTTAGTTTTGTTTCATTTTGAAAAATAAAAATGTATTTTATGGTTTATTATTGTTAATATTTTGAATTACATATATATTGGGGCACCAAAATCTTTTAAGTGCTTAGGGCCTCTATGGGTCTTAATCCGGCCCTGATGGTGGATCAAAAAGCCCACTTTTGTCTATAGAACACACATGTAACCACAGTGACAGAGAAACTATGACACATACAAGTAGTCTGAATAACAACAAACATTTGCTTTCTGAAGTTTGGCTGTAATTTTGCCAGATAGGAGATAAGATGTTGTTCTAATAATGAAAATTCATCAGCTTGAAATAACTTTCTTTCTGGATCTTATAGAAACAAATAAAATTATAAAAGGACTGTACAAGCTAGATGCAGGAAAAATGTTCCCAATGTTGGGCGAGTCCAGAACCAGGGGCCACGGAAGGGGTGGACATTTAGGATTGAGGTGAGAAAAAACGTTCTCACCCGGAGAGTTGTGAATTTGTGGAATTCTCTGCTGCAGAGGGCAGTGGAGGCCAAATCACTGTATGGATTTAAGAGAGAGTTAGATAGAGCTCTAGGGGCTGATGGAATCAAGGGATATGGGGAGAAGGCAGGCACTGTTGATTGGGGACGATCAGCCATGATCACAATGAATGGCGGTGCTGGCTCGAAGGGCTGAATTGCCTCCTCCTGCACCTATTTTCTATGTTTCTACACGTTAACCTACATTTAATGATGTATCTCTGAACATACAGTACCAACTACATGCATTAAATGTAACGTAACGCATTACACATACTTGCAAACCAACAATGATTAACACATCAACTTAATACAGAAGGAATTACAGTGTTCTCTACCTCATGGTGCTCATTAGATACAAAGCTCTTTGAATTTCTGTTCACAGCTTTAGCTGCACTTTTACTGTTGAGTCGATTGAGAAGTTGCTGCAGGAAATGATTTCCTCACTCAGTCTTTTCCTGATGCTGGATAGAAACTCAACCTCGAAAGTGAAGGTAAACAAAAATGGTGGAGAAACTCAGCATATATGCAGCGAAAGAAATGGGCGACGTTTCGGGCCGAAACCGTTCTCCAGACTAGCTTTTGCAAGAAAGTGAAACTAGTTTTTGCAAGAAATGACAGCAATGAAATTGCAGTGTGTCTGTGGTGGAACTGCCTGGATCCAATACAAGCCCAGAACAGGATAGCAACAGAATCACTGCATTTGTCACACCCGGCCTGATTGGGTGAACTTTTCTCTGCCTGTTCATCACGTCTGTCAGTTATCACCAGTCACCTTTGGCTCTTTGTGCCCAAAGTAAAATAACATGTTTATCTCTTTGCCATCAAATGAAAGAAGGGATATCACCCCAGGAGGCCACATGAATGACAAGGGTGCCAGGCAAAACATTTCTGAACATTAGGAAGTGAGGCAAACAAATGTATGTACAACCTCCAAGAATGTTGGTAGAATTTTCCAAGTTCTTGTTTTGTATATACTGTATATTCTGAATAAAGTTGATTTTCTTTTTTAAAAAAAGTTTCTCTTTTTGCAAGGCCGCAACAAAAGGATGTGTGAAACATTGGTAGCAGTGATTTCTCACTGTTACAAGGGGAGCCTGGTTTCTTGTGTTGATCCTATTAACTCTATAAGGTGTCATCTGATATGTCAAACAAACAGGGCCGGATTTAGATGAAGAGAGGCCCTAAGCTGTTACACTTGTGAGGCCCCCATCCCCCACCCGCACGACTAGAGGAAGATGGTCCACCAGATTGACACCAATTTGCAGCCGAGCGTGGCCAATGAGATAAGGGGCTGGAAAGCTGTGCTCCATTTATTTATTTATTTATTCCCACTGCTAGTGTCGAGTTATTGGTTTAAAACACTATTATTCTGAAATGGAGGGCAAGGGAAATTACTGAAGGGTTGTATAGAGACTACAGTGCGTTGTGACAACATATGTAGAAAGGCCTGTGACAGTGTCAAAAATATTATAAACCTTGCAGGGCTCTCAATTAATTTTTTGTCTATGTTGTTAGCCGAGCAACCTTGGCAGCTTTTTTAGGGTTGCCAAATGACAGTTTGGGGAGAAGCAGGCACCGATTATTGATGGGGATGATCAGGCCATGATCACAATGAATGGCGATGCTGGCCGATCATCAGTTCATGACCAGGGCTTCTCGCTTAACTCTCGCTTTTTTTTTTCCCTGTTGCCAGCGGTGCAACCTTGGCAACTTTTTAGGTTGCCTAATGACTGTTTAGGTGGTCATTTAAGACGGCTTGCATGACGCGTGTGCGATTATGTGCTTAGGCGAAGTGCGTAGTTTACCAGTCGGAATTAACCATATAACCATATAAAACGAACCTGCCTCCACCACCTTCACTGGAAGCTCATTCCACACAGCTACCACTCTCTGAGTAAAGAAGTTCCCCCTCATGTTACCCCTAAACTTCAGTCCCTTAATTCTCAATTCATGTCCCCTTGTTTGAATCTTCCCTACTCTCAGTGGGAAAAGCTTTTCCACGTCAACTCTGTCTATCCCTCTTATCATTTTAAAAACCTCTATCAAGTCCCCCCTTAACCTTCTGCGCTCCAAAGAATAAAGCCCTAACTTGTTCAACCTTTCTCTGTAACTTAGTTGCTGAAACCCAGGCAACATTCTAGTAAATCTCCTCTGTACTCTCTCTATTTTGTTGACATCCTTCCTATAATTAGGCGACCAAAATTGTACACCATACTCCAGAATTGGCCTCACCAATGCCTTGTACAATTTTAACATTACATCCCAACTTCTATACTCAATGCTCTGATTTATAAAGGCCAGCACACCAAAAGCTTTCTTTACCACCCTATCTACATGAGATTCCACTTTCAGGGAACTGTGCACAGTTATTCCCAGATCCCTCTGTTCACCTACATTCTTCAATTCCCTACCATTTACCATGTACGTCCTATTTTGATTTGTCCTGCCAAGATGTAGCACCTCACACTTATCAGCATTAAACTCCATCTGCCATCTTTCAGCCCACTCTTCCAACTGGCATAAATCTCTCTGTAGACTTTGAAACTCTACTTCATTACCCGCAACCCCACCTATCTTAGTATCATCTGCATACTTACTAATCCAATTTACCACACCATCATCCAGATCATTGATGTACATGACAAACAACAGTGGACCCAACACAGATCCCTGTGGCACCCCACTCGTCACTGGCCTCCAACCTGAAAAACAACCATCCACCATTACTCTCTGGCATCTCCCATTCAGCCACTGTTGAATCCATCTTGCTACTCCACCATTAATACCCAACCATTGAACCTTCTTAACCAACCTTCCATGAGGAACCTTGTCAAAGGCCTTACTGAAGTCCATATACACAACATCCACTGCTTTACCCTCATCAATTTCCCGAGTAACATCTTCAAAAAATTCAAGAAGATTAGTTAAACATGACCTTCCAGGCACAAATCCATGTTGACTGTTCCTAATCAGACCCTGTTTATCCAGATGCTTATATATATTATCTCTAAGTATTCTTTCCATTAATTTGCCCACCACTGACGTCAAACTAACAGGTCTATAATTGCTAGGTTTACTCTTAGACCCCTTTTTAAACAATGGAACAACATGCGCAGTACGCCAATCCTCCGGCACTATTCCCGTTTCTAATGACATTTGAAATATTTCTGCCATAGCCCCTGCTATTTCTACACTAACTTCCCTCAATGTCCTAGGGAATATCCTGTCCGGACCTGGAGACTTATCCACTTTTATATTTCTCAAAAGTGTCAGTACTTCCTCTTCTTTGATCCTCATAGTTTCCATAGCTACTCTACTTGTTTCCCTTACCTCACATAATTCAATATCCTTCTCCTTGGTGAATACCGAAGAAAAGAAACTGTTCAATATCTCCCCCATCTCTTTTGGCTCTGCAGATAGTTGTCCACTCTGACTCTCTAATGGACCAATTTTATCCCTCGTTATCCTTTTGCTATTAATATAGCGGTAGAAACCCTTCGGATTTACTTTTACCTTACTTGCCAAAGCAACCTCATATCTTCTTTTAGCTTTTCTAATTTCTTTCTTAAGATTCTTTTTACATTCTTTATACTCCTCAAGCACCTCATTTACTCCATGCTGCCTATAATTATTGTAGATCTCCCTCTTTTTCCGAACCAAGTGTCCAATTTCCCTTGAAAACCATGGCTCTTTACAATTTTTACGATTTCCTTTCAACCGAACAGGGACATAAAGATTCTGTACTCTTAAAATTTCACCTTTAAATGTACTCCATTTCTCTTCCACATCTTTCCCATAAAACAAACTGTCCCAATTTTACTCCTTTTAAATCCTTTCGCATCTCCTCAAAGTTAGCCTTTCTCCAATCAAAAATCTCAACCCTAGGTCCAGTTTTTGTCCCTCTCCATAATTATATTGAAACTAATGGTATTGTGATCACTGGACCCGAACTGTTCCCCAACGCATACCTCTGCCACCTGACCCATCTCATTTCCTAACAGGAGGTCCAGTACCGCCCCTTCTCTAGTAGGTACTTCTATGTATTGTTGCAAAAAACTATCCTGCACACATTTTACAAACTCCAACCCATCCAGCCCATTTACAGAATGTGTTTCCCAGTCTATGTGTGGAAAATTGAAATCTCCCACAATCACTACCTTGTGCTTACTACTAATATCTGCAATCTCCTTACATATTTGCTCTTCCAATTCTCGCTCCCCATTTGGCGGTCTATAATACACCCCTATAAGTGTTGCTACCCCTTTCCCATTTCTCAGTTCCACCCAAATAGCCTCCCTAGACGAGCCCTCTAATCTATCCTGCCAAAGCACTGCTGTAATATCTTCCCTGATAAGCAATGCAACACCTCCACCTCTTGCCCCTCCAATTCTATCACACCTGAAGCAACGAAATCCTGGAATATTTAGTTTCCAATCACAGCCCTCCTGCAACCATGTTTCACTGATCGCCACAACATCATACTTCCAGGTGTCAATCCAGGCTCTAAGTTCATCCACTTTTCTTACAATGCTCCTAGCATTAAAATATACACATTTAAGAAACCCCACCCTCTCTTATTCTCTGATTATTTTCTTTTTCTTCTCTCTCCCCTACATTTTGGGTCAGAGTGCTACCATTCTCTGCCCCCTGCCTCACACACTGACTGCTAGCTTTCCCAATTTGAGTCCCTCCCCCCAACCATACTAGTTTAAAGTCTCCCCAGTAGCCTTTGCAAATCTCCCCGCCAGGATATTGGTCCCCCTTGAGTTCAAGTGCAACCCGTCCTTTCTGTACAGGTCGCACCTTCCCCAAAAGAGGTCCCAATGATCCAGAAACTTGAATCCATACCCACTGCACCAGTCCCCTCATCCACGCATTTATCCTCCACCTCGCTCCATTCCTACTCTCACTGTCGCGTGGCACAGGCAGTAATCCTGAGATTGTTACCTTTCCAGTCCTTCTCCTTAACTCTCTACCTAACTCCCTAAATTCTTCTTTCAGGACCTCTTCTCTTTTTTTACCTATGTCGTTGGTACCTATATGTACCACAACCTCAGGCTCCTCTCCCTCCCATTTCAGGATTTCTTGGACACGTTCAGACACATCCCTGACCCTGGCACCAGGGAGGCAAACTACCATCCGGGACTCCTGTCTGCGTCCACAGAATCGCCTATCCGACCCCCTGACTATAGAGTCCCCTATTACAATTGCCCTCCTTTTCTTTTCCTTACCCTTCTGAGCAACAGGACCGGTCTTTGTGCCAGAGGCCCGGTCGCTGTCGCTGCCCCCAGGTAGGCTGTCTCCCCCACCCTTACTCAAACATGAGTACTTATTTTCAAGGTGTACAGCCACCGGGGTATTCACCAGTCCCTGCCTCTGCCCGTTGCCCTTCCTAACTGTGACCCAGTTTTCTGTCTCCCGTGGTCTTGGAGTGACCACCTCCCTGTAACTCCTTTCTATGACCTCCTCGCTCTCCCTGAGCAGACAGAGGTCATCGAGTTGCTCTGGGCTCAATTAGGCTCAATGAAGCACTCACTATATTATTTCTGTTTGCTTTTTTTCAAATAAAGCCACAAACTAAACATATTCACCAATCAAGACATGATATATACCAGAATGACATGTAGCAAAATTATAATACAGTATCTCATTACACCGTTGCAATGATGCAACGTTGCCACGTTGAACATCTTTGGATTTTCAGCGTATGATCAACCTTGAGACCCGCGCAGGCTTGGCGATCGCTTTCGCACAACACCTCCAGTTTCAGACTGATTTCCCAATAACCACTAGAAGCCCGAGATCTCCCGGACAGGGGAGGACAATCGGCCTTTTAATCCAGGCCCCCAGTTCAACTCCCCTTCCCATTCCGCACGCTGAGACTTTCTGTTTTCCTGGGCCTACATATCCATGCCAAAACTTTGCGCTTATTTGATCCCCCGCATATTGGATGCAGCTGAAATTCATTTCCTTCCCCTTTTGGTTTCCAACTTTTTTCAAGTTTAACACCCCGAATGTTTATTCCACACGGCTCTCTTTCCTTTCTATTTTCTTCAATCCAACTCCCGGTGTCCTTATATTCCCCGCTGCGACCACCCCTTCCCTTTGACAACGGGACCTTTCGCTTTCCCCTTTCTCCCTTGGGCAAGGTTTTTAACTCAGAAGGCGGCTTGAGGGAGGGACGGAGGGAGAGAGGGCCTTTCGCCATCTATTTCTACCATCGTGCACATGCCTAGATATGAGACCTCCATCTCTTCCCCCATCAGCCTTTTCACAATAACCAACCTGTACTCCCCTTGTGTGTTTGTGTTTGCATTTGTGCACTACTCCCGCTCAACTTCACTTCCAGTTCTGGGGAGAACAAAGCCAAATGGGTTAAAAAACCTACCAGCCTGGTAACTCCCATTGCGGTCTTTCAATTTACTCCCTTGCCGATCTCCTGACCTTTCGAGTCAGACAATCCATCCTTTCTCCGTGAGGCCCCCCGCATATTGGAGGTGCAGCACCTCATATTTGCTTGCATAGTTTACACCCCAGCGGTATGAACATTGACTTCTCCAATTTCAGGTAGTCCTTGCGTTCTCCCTCCTTCCCCTCCCATTCCCAGCTCTCCCACAGCCTACTGTCTCCACCTCTTCCTTTATTTTTCATGACACCCCCCCCCCCCCCCCCAACATCAATCTGAAGAAGGGTCTCGACCCGAAACATCGTCTATTCCTTCGCTCCACAGATGCTGCCTTACCCGCTGATTTTCTCCAGCTTTTTTGTCTACCAATGGGATCCCACCACTGGCCACATTTTCCCATATCCTCCCCTGTTAGCTTTCTGGTCAATTCGTCCCTTCCCACCCAAACCACCCTCTCCTGGCACTTTCCCTTGCAACGGCAGGAAATGCCACACTTGTCATTTTAATTAAGTTCAAGACATTGGCCATAAAGTTGCTGCCTAAAAGTGCCAGAGACCCGGAATTGATCCTGAATATGGGTGCTGTCTGTATGGAGTTTGCTCCTTTTCCCTTTGATCACATGGGTTTTCTCCGGGTGCTCTTGTTTCCTTCCACATTCCAAAGGTGTGCAGGAACCTATTTCAGGCCCAACCCAAAACGTAAAATGTTCCTTTTGTCCAGAGATTCTGTCTGATCTGTTGAGTTACTCCAGCTTTTTGTGTCTATCTTCAGTTTAAACCAGCATCTGCAGTTCCTTCCTACACACACGATACTATACGATAGAACTTTATTAATCCCAGGAGGGAAATTGTGTGTGTGGGTATATATATATTACACACACACACACACACACACACGTATATATTTATATAGTTATATATTCATATATAAATATACACCGTTTTGTTTTCTCGTTTATAACATTGTTTACAGAGTACTATGTTTGCATATTCTGTTGTGCTGCTGCAAGTAAGGATTTAATTGTTCTAACTGGGGCATGAGAGAATAAAACACTCTTGACTCTTGACTTACTCCGCTAATGTGTGGGAAAGAACTAATGTACGGGTGATCAGTGGTCGGCGTGGACTCAGTGGGCTGAAGGGCCTGTTTCCACACTGTATCTTTAAATTAAACTAAAGACACTAAAACCAGAGGAAGTCTAAAGATGGGTCTCTACCCGAAACGTCACCCAATTTATTCTATCCTGAGTTGCTGGCTGCTCCATGGAGTTCCCCCGCACAATTAAAGCATGGAATAGTCTTCACCCTACCATAGTTACCCAAGCAGATGCAACTAAATTTAAGGTACCTTTTTTTTCACCGAGGACCCTTTTTTGCTTAAGTCCAAGTCAAGAGTCAAGAGAGTTTTATTGTCATGTGTCCCAGATAGGACAATGAAATTCTTGCTTGCTGCAGCACAACAGAATATGTGAACATAATACAGAACAGGAGATAAAAGTTCAGTGTGTTTATATACCATGGACCATATATATACACAATAAATAAACAGATAAAATGCAATAGGCTGTTATTGTTCAGCCCTCTACCACCTCCAGTTGAAATTCCATTTAGAATATTTATGGAGGACCAGGAAACCAGAAGCAAGTTACTCCAGGGAGTTACTCCTGATCCAGGGTCAGGGAGTGATTCTGCGTTGGGTTTCAGCGCTGGCAGCGAGGCAGCGACCGGACAGCAATGGCGGCCAAATCTCCCACAATTCAAAGCGAGGGAGAAAGTGCCCAGCGCCGACCAGTTGCCGTGGCAGTGCGCATGCGCAGGGCGGCCCAGGATGTGCGGGCTGTGGTTGTGCGCATGTGCGGGGTGAGCACGTGCAGGCCGCTGCAATGCGCATGTGCAAGGCAGCCTGTGTGCCGGCGGATGAGGAGCGAGCGGAGAGCGGAGACCCGGCAGCCCGGATACGGATAGCGGGGGGAGACGGAGAGAGAGAAATAGAGAGGGGGGCCGCCTAGAGTTGAACGGCAGGTGTCCTGCCTTGGCCGGAGGCCCCCTAGATTTCGAGGCCCTAGAATTCAGCCTATGAAGCCTAGTGGTAAATCCGGCTCTGCGAGGCCCCCCTAGACCTCGAGGCCCTAAGATGAAGTTTGTCCAGTTTATACATAAATCCGGCCCTGCAAACAAAAGACTAAGCCTAGGTTTAGTACAACATAATCTTTATTAAAACTCGTCAAATGTGGGTCCCTTGAAGGCAGACACGGGTGAAATTATTATGGACAACAAGGAAATGGCAGAAGAGTTGAATAGGTACTTCGGATCTGTCTTCACTAAGTAGCAATGTTACAACATTTTGAGATTTTAAAAATCAAGTCTGCAATTTATCCCATCAGATAAAGCATAAAAAGAAGTTTAATTTGACACCTAATTTACTTTCATATCTCAAGTATTTAAAAAGTTATGGCCATTTCCATACTTGGAAATTAGCATCTTGTTCCCTATTGATTTTCTACGGACATAACAAAAAAGCTGTGATCGTGGACAGTCAAAAGCCCATAAATTTCTTAAAAATTAAGAGAACTGAATGACATTTTCAGTTATCATAGATTGAAGCATTCTGAATATGAAATCAATCTTACTTGGATGACCTGAAATTAAAGCATATAATTAGTTAGTTACCCAATTGGAGCTAATTTCAAACTTCAATTACTAGATCTAAACATCTATCTATTTCTTAATAAATGATTAACATTTTTAAATAGCCTAAGTGTCTAAATAATATTCACAAATAATTCACAATAAAACATGATTTTAAAATCTCATTTACATTAATTTATAGGCCAAATGGAAGGAATTTAGTGTTTAATTGCTGTAAATTAAAGTCAATTTAAATCAGCTTTCTAGTGGGACCCTGTGAACGCGCTGATTTAGAACGTTCACATTGCGCTAGATTTGTGCCCTCAAATGCCCAGAAAAATACTGCGGGATATAATGGGCCCAAAATGAGCTACTCGCAACATTAAACTTTGTATAAAGGGATCTTAAGAAGCCCTTTTTAATGTAAAAATAAACAGCCTACCTTCTGTTGTCTGCTGTATGAGACCCTGCCGGTTGCCGGTGGTCGGGGGTTTAGAGGTTAATTTTTAACCTACTATAACAATTATATAAAGCCATTAAAACTAAAAATAGCTAAAGCGACAGAATCTTCCAGCGATTTTCCGTTAATAATTAACTAGGCTGAACATCCTCGATTTGAACAGCCTAGTGAAAAATCGCGTTTTAAACCCGCCCCCCTCTAAACGGCGCCAAAATCGCGCACACAGGCTGGGACAGATTTTCAGCGATGCTTCAGGTAGGCTTTGCAACATACCTACACTAAGGAAGACACAAATAATCTCCCAGATGTACTGGAGAACAGAGGATCTAAGGGGGTAGAGGAACTGAAAGAAATTTTCATTAGGTGAGAAATAGAATTGGGTAGGCTAATGGGACTGAAGGATGATAAATCCCCTGGACCTGATGGTCTGCGTCCCAGGGTCCTCAGGGAGGTGGCTCTAGAAATAGTGGACGCATTGGTGATCATTTTTCAATGTTCAATAGATTCAGGATCAGTTCCTGTGGATTGGAGGATAGGTAATGTCATCCCACTTTTCAAGAAAGGAGCGAGAGAGAAAACGGGGAATTACAGACCAGTTAGTCTGACTTCAGTGGTGGGAAAGATGCTGGAGTCAATTATTAAAGAGGTAATAATGGGGCATTTGGATAGCAGTAAAAGGATTAGTCCAAGTAAAATGGATGAAGGGGTGCCAGTGGATGTAGTGTATCTAGACTTTCAGAAAGCCTTTGATAAGGTCCCGCACGGGAGACAGGTGACTAAAATTAGAGCACATGGTATTGGAGGTGGGGTGTTGACATGGATAGAAAATTGGTTGGCAGACCGGAAGCAAAGAGTAGGAGTCAACGGGTCCTTTTCAGAATGGCAGGCAGTGGCGAGTGGAGTGCCGCAAGGCTCGGTGTTGGGGCCGCAACTGTTTACCATAAATATTAATGATTTGGAAGAGGGAATTAGGAGCAACACTAGCAAGTTTGCGGATGACACAAAGCTGGGTGGCAGTGTGAACTTTGAAGAGGATGTTCGGAGGTTGCAGGGTGACCTGGACAGGTTGAGTGAGTGGGCAGATGCGTGGCAGATGCAGTATAATATAGATAAATGTGAGGTTATCCACTTTGGCAGCAAAAACAAGGGGGCATATTATTATCTCAATGGGGTTAGGTTTAGTAAAGGGGAGGTACAGCGAGACCTGGGTGTCCTTGTACACTGGTCACTGAAAGTTGGCGTGCAGGTACAGCAGGCAGTGAAGAAAGCTAATGGAATGTTGGCCTTCATAACAAGAGGATTTCAGTATAGGAGTAAAGAGGTTTTCTGCAGTTGTATAGGGCTCTGGTGAGACCACATCTGGAGTATTGTGTACAGTTTTGGTCTCCTAATTTGAGGAAGGACATCCTTGTGATTGAAGCAGTGCAGCGTAGGTTCACGAGATTGATCCCTGGGATGGCGGGACTGTCATATGAGGACAGATTGAAAAGACTAGGCTTGTATTCACTGGAGTTTAGAAGGATGAGGGGGTATCTTATAGAGACATATAAAATTATAAAAGGACTGGACAAGCTAGATGAAGGAAAAATGTTCCCAATTTTGGGTGAGTCCAGAACCAGGGGCCACAATCTTTGAATAAAGGGGAGGTCATTTAAGACTGAGGTGAGAAAAAACTTTTTCACCCAGAGAGTTGTGATTTTATGGAATTCCCTGCCACAGAGGGCAGTGGAGGCCAAGTCACTGGATGGATTTAAGAGAGAGTTAGATAGAGCTCTGGGGGCTAGTGGAGTTTAAATAAAAATAAATCATGCAGTATGTTATTTGGTACCAGACAAGGCCTTGGTATTTCTGTAGATTTGACTATATCATTTATTGAAGGATCACCATTAGAACAAGTATTGAACTTCAAATATCTTGGTGTTTGGCTCGATCCAACGCTTTCATTTACGAAACATAGTGAGACGATTACTAAAAAACTCAGCTGTAATCTAGCTATTCTTTACCGCCATATAAATTGTTTCACCTTCAAGATGAGAAAAATAATTGTCTCTCAACTACTACTACCAACACTGGATTATGCTGATATTGTCTATCAGAATACATTTGATACACATCTTCAACCTCTCAATGTAGCTTATAATAGTCTTTGCAGATTTATTTTAAGGTGTCCATATATAACTCACCACTGTTCTATGTACGAAACTCTAAACTGGTTATCCCCCCACGCTCGAAGATGCTACCACTGGTTCCAGTTCATCTTTAAATGCATCCATCTCAATTACCCTTCTTATTTAAAAAAAGACCTATTACCATACACACCCTCATACTCACTAAGACATATTCAGCAACCCTTCTTTTTCATTCCAAGAACTAACAAAGAAATTGGGAGACATGCATTTAAATTCAAAGCTCCTTCTGACTGGAACACTTTGCCTAGTACCATAAGAACTATTAGCTCATTTCGTCTATTTAAAAAAACACTTTTACCCTTCCTTATAAAACCATGTACCATGTCTTCAAGCTCCTTTATCTAGCTTGCTCTGTGTGTGATCATTTGCGCTGTAACATATAACTGTTATTATTATTGGATATGTAAAGTCAATTAACAATTGTTATAAACTATAACAAGTGGGGATGGAGGGGTTATGGGATTGGTGTGTGGGTAGGTGGGTCAATGAGAGCCTTTATGTATGTTATGTCTTGTGCTGTATGTTTTATGTTGGACCCCCTCGAAAACGAGATGACTGTCCATCTCAAGGGGTTATCCATGAATAAACTTGTTTCAACTTGTTGTTTCAATATGGGGAGAAGGCAGGCACGGGTTATTGATAGGGGATGATCAGCCATGAGAACAATGAATGGCGATGCTGGCTCAAAGGGCCGAATGGCCTCCTCCTGCACCTATTTTCTATGTTTCCAAGGTACTTAAGCATGCATGCAAACCATTGACTTCTAATAACTTCACATTTACTTTACTATTCCCACATAACTTCATAAACTAAATCACAAAATGCATGACAGATATTGCTCACATTAATGAATTGACCAGATTCACTCTGTTGGTCGGGGAGTCTCTCAGTTTTGAACTCGCAACTCCCCTTCTTTAGTTTAGATTAGTTCAGTTTAGTTTAGATATACAGCAGGGAAACAGGCCCTTCGGCCCACTGAGAGCGCCGACCATTTTAAAAATTGTGCTGACAAAAGTTCAGGATATGTATGACCCAGTTAGAATGAAAGGCAAAACAGGCAAACGTAAGGAAGGTTGGCTGACAAGGGCAATTGAGGCATTGGTAGGGTTGCTAACTGTCCCGTATTAGCTGGGACATCCTGTTTTTGGGGCTAAATTGGTTTGTCCCATACGGGACTGCCCTTGTCCCGTATTTGACCGCTACTACTCGGGTCGAATGGACTGTCAGGTCAGAGCACCGCGTCCAGCCCCTCCTCACCCATGCTGACGTAGTCCAGCCCATGGAGTGCAGCAGCAGCGCCTCGCCCATGGCCCCGTCGGTCGGCAGCCCTCCGGCCATCGGACCTTCGCTTATCGCTGACACCACCACACCTTTTCATGGCCGATCATCGGTTCATGAGTTGGACGGGGTGTCGGACTTTGCGGGTGACATCGTCCAGGCCAATACTCCTCAACTGGCCTGCCGGCTGGGCTTTGTGTGCAGTCCAGCATCTAGGCCAACCCATCACTCACCCAGCCATGGCCGAGTCGGTCAACGAATTGCCGTAAGAAATTTGTCCTGTATTTTGACCTTTTGTTCCTTATTTGGGAGTGAGAAAGTTGGCAACTCTAGGCGTTGGTCAAAAACATGAAGATTGCATGGGACAGGTATAGGCAGCTGGGATCAAGTGTATCCCTGGATGAGTTTCAGGAACTAAGTAGTAAACTGAAAAGGGAGATCTGAAGGGCAAAAAGGGGCCAGGAGATAGCTCTGGCAGGTAGCATTAAGGTCAACCCCAAAGGAATTTATAAATACGTAAGGGGGAAAAGGGTAACTAGAGAGAGAGGGACCTCTCAGCAATCAAGGAGGTCACCTCTGTGAGGAGCCACAGGAGATGGGCAAGGTCCTCAATGAGTATTTCAACTCTGTATTTACCAAGGAGAAAGACAGTAGGATGAAGGAACTTGGACCAGACAATGGAAGGAGGTCAATTAACCACCAGGTGGTGCCAGCAATGGCTGCCTCACCAACAGTCTGTCTGTCCCTTCTTTGTGTTTTAATAGTATGTGTTCAATGTAAGTTTACAGTGTTCTTTAGCTTGTTTTATGTGGGGGGTTGGGGGAATTTTTTATAATGTCTTACCTCGCCGGAGATGCAATTTTTTTCCGTATCATATCTCCACCCACACTGTGGCCAAACATCGAGGAGACCGACTTTTGAGAGCTCGACCGCGGGGACTCTAACAACACGGAGCCCGTGATCTCTTTGCCAGGGATCGTCTGCGTAGCTCCAACCATGGGTGCCTACGGACTTAACATCACGGAGCTCACGGTCTCTGGTCAAAGATCGATTTCGGGAACTCCGAGCCGCAGGAAGTTCGACCGCCCCAACGCAGGAGTTTCAATCGCTCCAACGCAGGAGTTTCAATCGCCCCGACATGGGAGTTTCAATCGCCCCGACATGGGAGTTTCAATCGCCCCGACATGGGAGTTTCAATCGCCCCGACATGGGAGTTTCAATCGCCCCGACGCGGGAGTTTCAATCGCCCCGACATGGGAGTTTCAATCGCCCCGACATGGGAGTTTCAATCGCCCCGACATGGGCGTTTCAACCGCCCTGACATGGGAGTTTCAATCACCCCGACATGGGAGTTTCAATCGCCCCGACATGGGAGTTTCAATCGCCCCGACCTGCAGGAGAATAAAGAGGAAGAAGATTGGACTTTTGCTGCATTCCATCACAGTGAGGAATGTGGTGGATGTTTATGTTGACTTTTATGTAGTTGTATATCTTGCTGCTACGGTAATTTGCATATCACTGTTCCTTAATTGGTACATGTGTCAATAAAAGACCTTTGAAACCTTTGAAACCTTTGAAGTGTCTTGCGAGCAGTCAGTGTTACCGTCGTATTGTCATGTATGAAGGCAGACAAATCTCCAGGGCATGATCAGATATGAGAACATTGCGGGAAACTAGAGAGGAAATTGCAGGAGCCCTGGTTGAAATTTATGGGTCGTCCTCAAATACAGGAGAGGTGCCAGAAGACTGGAGGGTGGCAAATGTTGTGCCTCTTTTCAAGAAGGGCTGCAGGGAAAATGCTGGGAACTATAGGCCAGTGAGCTTAACATCTGTAGTTGGAAAGTTACTCGAGTCTTCTGAGGGATAGATTATACAGGCATTTAGATGGGTAAGGGCTGATTAGGAATAGTCAGCATGGTTTTGTACGTGGGACGTCCTGACTTACAAATCTGATTGATTTTTTTTGAAGACGTGACCAAAAAGGACAATGACGGCAGAGCTGTAGATGTTGTGTACATGGACTTCGGCAAAGCATTCGACAAGGTTCCGCATGGTAGACTGCTTTGGAAGGTTAGGCTGCATGGGATCCAAGGAGAGATAGCTGAATGGATAACAAATTGGCTCAATGGAAGAAATCAGAGGGTGATGGTGGAAGGTTGCTTCTCAGACTGGAGGCCTGTGACTAGTGGTGTGCCTCAGGGTTCAGTGCTGGGCCCGTTACTGTTTGTCATCTACATGATTGATTTGGATGAGAACATACAGGGCAAGATTAGCAAGTCACATAGATACATAAAAAATTGGTGCAGGAGTTCGGCCATTCGAGCCAGCCTTCAACATTCAATGTTATCATGGCTGATCATCCACAATCAGTATCACGTTCCTGCCTTCTCACCACATCCCTTGATTCCGTTAACCCTAAGAGCTCTATCTAACTCTTTTGAATCCAGTGAATCGGCCTCCACTGCCTTTTGAGGCAGAGAATTCCACAAATTCCAACTATCTGGGAGAAAAGGTTTTCTCTTCTCAGTTCTAAATGGTCTACCCCTTATTCTTAAACTGTGGCCCTTGGTTTTCGCCTACCTGAAAATCGGGACCATGTTTCCTGCATCTCGCGTGTCAAATCCCTGCATCTAGCTTGTCCAGTCCTTTAATAATTTTATATGTTTCTATAATAATCCCCTCTAATGCTTCTAAATTCCAGTGAATACAAGTCTAGTTGTTCCATTCTCTCATCATATGACAGTGTCACCATCCCAGGAATTAACCTGGTGAATCTGTGCTGCACTGCCTCAATAGCAAGGATGTCCTTCCTCAAATTAGGAGACCAAAACTGCACACAATACTCCAGACGTGGTCTAACCAGGGCCCTGTACAACTGCAGAAGGACCTCTTTACTCCTATACTCAAATCCTCTTGTTATGAAGGCCAACATGCCATTAGCATTTTTCACTGCCTAGTGGACCTGCATGCTTACTTTCAGTGACTGATGCACAAGGACACCCAGGTCTCGTACTTTCCCTTTTCCTAATCTGACACCATTCACATAATAATCTGACTTCATGTTCTTGCCACCAAAGTGGATAACCTCACATTTAGGCTGTGGGCCGAGCATCGAAAATGTGTCTAGAATTTAACTTTCGTGACCCATGTCTGTGATTCACGAAATGTTGTACAGTTCTAAATCTGAGCTAAATTTCAAATAGATCCCAGACTTGGGTCATGAATTATAATTATAAAATATACAATACGGACAATTATAAAATATTATTGAGAAGGATGTCGTAACCTGTCAGTGACAAAAGCTGCACATTAATTAATTAAGCTAATTACAAAATGAGATCGAAAAAGTAAGCGCCATCTAGTGTTCAATGCTCATATTACTCCATGGGGAGCCTAATTCTGTGCTGCTGTCTATTTAAACCATACATTATTCTTCCATATATATATATGACGTGAATATGACTGTAGTTATATATAAATAAATATAGATAATTATATTATATAAAAAGAATATAATGAATATAATTGTGAGTGTGTATTTTGAATGAGACTGCCGCAGAGGTCCGGCTCCTGAACCAGCCTAATTAATGGGTCAGTACAGATCCTGTGGGTTCCCCCGTTTACTGAACCCCACTGACTGCCAGTGTACAGAGTGGGGGTCACGGCCATAGTGGGACTGGGGCAGTGCCAGTCTGGCTGGGGGACTGACCTGTAAGGGTAAACATCTTATTTCTGATGTAAATGTCACAGTTTCCTGACCCAAAAGAATAGAATAGTCTAAGGGAGGGGGGGTTGTGGGCAGAGTGGGGGGTGGGGGGGGGGAGTTGTGGAGGGTAGGTTGTGGGGTCAGGTGGGAAGGGTGTGGGTTGTGCGGTGGGGGGATTGTGGGGGCTGGGGAGGTATGTGGGCAGGGGGGGTGGAGGTGCGTGGGGTGTGGGGGGATGTGGGTGGGGGGTGGTATATGGGCAGGGGGTGTGGGGGTTGTGTGGGTGGGGGTAGTGTGGAGATTTGGGGTGTGTGGGGGGGGGTTGTGGAAGCAGGGCAGCAGTGGGGGGAGAGGGGAGTGAGCTCAGTGAAATAATGGAGAAAGAGCAATTGGGGGAAGGGGGGGGGAGGGGCATCAGGGGGGAGGGGGGACCAGAGGGGTAGTGGCTGGAATTGGCGGTACGATGAGGACTCACAGCGGGCATTCTCCTCCGCCCGGATCACATTCTCCGCTTTCCGTTTGGCGACATCAGCGACATCTCCAACTCTGGGCTGGGTTGAGTCGGGTCTCCGACGCTGGGCTGCTGCTTGGGGCTGGGCTGCTGCTTGGGGCTGGGCTGCTGCTTGGGGCTGGGCTGCCTCCGAAAGTCCGGTTGTAAACCTCCGCCGGCCATCCTCGGCTCCAATACAGATACAATGGCGCAGGATGGGGCGGACCGTCCTGGAGTGTTTCAGGGGAACAGACTAATCCACGCAGCACTGAATGGCAGAAGATATCGATCTGCGCAAGATTTTTAAACCTCAATCATCGACCCCGAACATCACCTGTCCATGTTTTCCAAAGATGCTGCCTAGCTGCTATATATCTGACTAGGTTGTAAATGTAGATGTGTTGGTTAGTATGTTTGAAGAGAACATTACTGAGTGTTGGGGTCACACACTGTGAGACAGGCTGTCAAAGTATACAGCAGGGTATAGATCAGCAACACATACGTGTGCAGAAATGGCAGATGGAGTTTAATCTGAGCAAGTGTGGGTGTTGCAATTTGGGAGGTCATATGTAATGAGAAAATGTAATATAATATAATATGAGTGAAGAAGTTCCCCAGCATGTTACCCCTAAACTTCTGTCCCTTAATTCTGAAGTCATGTGAGGTGTACAATCAATGTACATTTAACCGCCTGACCCTTAGGAGCATTGGTTTACAGAGGGGATATCAGTCCCCTCCTGGGGTCCTAGTCAATAACTTCTTGAAAGTGGAAACACAAGTAGATAAATTGATGAAGAAGGCATATAGTATACTTGCTTAATATCAAATATGTTGAAGATACAGGACGTCATGATGCAGATTTACAGGCTACATATGGAGTATTGTGTGCAGGTCTGGTTGCCCCAGTACAGGAATGACATGGAAGCTTTGACAAGAATGTAGAGGAGGTTTACCATGATGATGCATGGATTAGTGGGGATTAGCTACAGGGTGCAGTTGTACCAACTTGTATTGCTTTCTCTGGAATGCTGGAATGTTGCAGCAAAACCTGTTAGACGCAGATAAAATGATGTGAATCACAGATAGGATATATTTATAGAACCTCTTTCCTCTTATACTGAAACCCTCTTGTTATGATGACAACATCCCACAGCTTACACAGAAAAGCTATTGAAACTCAGCTGGGTGCCCCATTACATCTATGAGCGAAGGAAGCTTTAGGCAACGAATGTAGGTCGAAACCCTTCTTCAGACTGATCAGGGGGGGGGGTAGCTACAGGGGACAAGAGTTGTAAAACTTGTATGCTTAGCCGGAAGGCTGGAATGTTGGAGCAACAGCAGGGGAGCTGATAAAATGATGTGGATCACAGATAGGACTATACAGAATTGGGAACCTCGATGTTTATGCCCCCTCTTGCAGACTCCCCAAACTTGTTATGAAGGACAACCTCCCATTAGCTTTCTTCACTGCCTGCTGTACCTGTAAACCAACTTTCAGTGACCGTTCTACAAGGACGCCCAGGTCTCGCTGCACCTCTCCCTGACCTAACCTAACCCCATTGAGATAATAATCTGCCCCCTTGTTTTTGCCGCCAAAGTAGATAACCTCACATTTATCTATATTATACTGCATCTGCCACGCATCTGCCCACTAACTCAACCAGTCCAGGTCACCCTGCAACCACCTAACATCCTCTTCACAGCTCACACTGCCACCCAGCTTTGTGTCATCCACAAACTTGCTAGTGTTGCTCCTAATTCCCTCATCCATATCATTAATATATATGGTAAACTGTTGCGGCCCCATCACCGAGCCTTGCGGCACTCCACTCGCCACTGCCTGCCATTCTGAAAAGGACCCGTTGACTCCTACTCTTTGCTTCCGGTCTGCCAACCAATTTTCTATCCATGTCAACACCCTACCTCCAATACCATGTGCTCTAATTTTAGTCACCAGTCTCCCGTGCGGGACCTTATCAAAGGCTTTCTGAAAGTCTAGATACACTATATCCACTGGCACCCCTTCATCCATTTTACTTGTCACATCCTCAAAAAATTCCAGAAGATTAGTCAAGCATGATTTCCCTTTCATAAATACATGTTGACTTGGACTAATCCTTTTACTGCTATCCAATTGCCCCATTATTACCTCTTTAATAATTGACACCAGCATCTTTCCCACCACCGAAGTCAGGCTAACTGGTCTATAATTCCCTGTTTTCTCTCTTGCTCCTTTCTTGAAAAGTGGGATAACATTAGCTATCCTCCAATCCACAGGAACTGATCCTGAATCTTATGAACATTGGAAAATGATCACCAATGCGTCCACTATTTCTAGAGCCACCTCCCTGATGACCCTGGGATGCAGACCATCAGGTCCAGGGGATTGATAATCCTATAGTCCAATTAGCCTACCCAATACTATTTGCGGAGCAGTCTGCTGGGTATGATTGTATTAAATGCAGAGCTGTAATAAGAAGTAAAGTAGATGAGCTTGAGGCTCAGTTAGAGGTTAGTAGATATGACATTAGTTTTATTCTATCCCTAACTTCTCTTGTCAGCCCCAGTTGCCTCCTACTCCCCTTAGAATCTTTCTTCCTTTAGGGAATGAAATTATCCTGCGTTTTCTGGATTATGCCCAGAAATTCCTATTATTGCTGTTCCACCGTCATTCCTGCTAGGATCCCTTTCCAGTCTACCTTGGCCAGCTCCCCTCTCATGCCTTCATATTCCCCTTTGTTCAACTGCATCACTGACACTTCCAATTTAACGTTCTCCTTCTCAAATTGCAGATTAAAACTAATCATATTATGATCACTACCTCCAAGCGGTTCCTTTACCTCGAGTTCTCTTATCATATCTGGTTCATTGGACAACACTAAATCCAGAATTGCCTTTTCTCTGGTCGGCTCCATTACAAGCTGCTCTAAGAATCCATCTCGGAGGCATTCTACAAACTCTCTTTCTTGGTGTCCTGAACCAACCTGATTTTCCCAGTCTACCTGCATATTGAAATCCCCCATCACCACAGTGGCATTATCTTTGTTACATGCCAGTTTTAACTCCTGCTGCAACTTACACCCTACATCCGGGCTACTATTTGGGGGTCTGTAGATAACACCAATTAGTGTCTTCTTGCCTTTACAATTCCTCAACTCAATCCACAGTGAATCTACCTCATCAGATCCTATGACTTCCCTCGCAAGGGACTGAATTCCATCCCTCACCAGCAGAGCCCAGATCACCAACACACACCTGCCTGAACTGATTGACGTTATAGATCATGTTGCCTGCATCCTGCATCCTAAAGGACCCGTCTCACCCCGCCCATCACTTGTTTGCCCTTCTGCCCACAGGAAACTCTACAGGTCCATCAATCTCACACCACAAGACTAACAAACAGTTTCTACCCCAAGGCCATCGCCACACTAAACTCTGCACTGAAAGCTCACCCCCCATAGTAAATATTTATACTGTACAATACCTACCTTTGTGCAATACTGATATATTCATCTATAGTATTGATTTTTATAGTACTATTCTGTGCAATATCTTACATTCTGACAGTGACCTTCTGAGTGCAATATCTTATATTCTGGTTAGGGTGCATACGCAGGTAGAATGTGTATGCGTGTGTGAATCTGTGTGTATATGTCACAGTACGTGAACGTGAGTGTATGAACAATTTGTATTTTTCTCACTTTTTTGCTGTTATTTTATATCGTGTACATTTGAGCTCCGCTGAGGCAATGCGCCTGAATTTCATTGGATGCAACAGTACAATGATAAAGCAGTAAAGTAAAGTAGGTAGGTCCAGGCGGCTTGAGTGAAGGTGATCACCCAGTCTGCGTTTGGTCTCGCCGACGTATAATAGTCCACACCTTGAACAATGGATACAGTAGATGAGGTTGGAGGGGGTGCAAGTGAACCTCTGCCTAACCTGAAAGGGCTGTCAGGGTCCCTGGACAGCATCGAGGGAGGAGGTATAGGGACAGGTGTTGCATCTGCTCCTGGGGAGGGGGATGGTTTGGGTGGGAAGGGATGAGTTAAGTAAGTAAGTAAGTAAGTAAGTAAGTTTATTGGCCAAGTATTCACATACAGGGAATTTGCCTTGGTGCTCCGCCCACAAGTAACAACATGACATACAGTGACAGTTACGAATGACTCAGAACCAGGGAGTTGCAGAGGCAATGCACCATCCTGGAATCTCAACGCTGCCACAGAATCTCTGCTCTGTCCCCCTAACTAACAAGTCTCATACCATAGTGGCTCTGCCTGACATTACCCTTCCTTGCTGTGTCTCTGAGCCTGACTTGGTGCCACAGACCACACTGCTACTGCCACTCACCACTCACGGCTCATCTCCCCCAACAGTATTCAGAACTGTGTACCTGTTTTGATGGGAAGTGGCCAGTGGGATCTCCTGTACTCTGTGTCCACCCATTTACTCTTTTACTTTATCTTTGGCATGACCATCTTGCTATGGCTTAATCGATGATGCTCTCATTCTTCTGGATGGTCCTGAGGTCAAGCAGCCACAGCTCCAGTTCCCTAATGCTCTCTGTAAGGTGCTGTATCTGGTCACACAACCCACAGGTGGTCATCAGGGATACCAGACATTTCCCTGACACATATTCTGCAGGAGCAGCATGTCATTTTTCCACCTTCCATCTTTACTGCTCTAAAACCAAGAGTAAAAACCACACCAATCACTCACAAGAAACAGCAGACCATACCTTTGCCTCCTGTTACCCTCTGCTCAGCCTTTGCTGAGCCTCCTTGCTGAAGACTCCTTGAGCCAAATCCACAGCACTTGAAACACAGCGTCACACTGACCCTCAATACAGCACTTGATCTCAACACAGCCCCTCTCACGGCTCACTAAATGGTACTCTTCTATACTTTGCCTTCTTTGTATTGACTGCCCAACTAGCCAATTTATTGGCATTCAATTAGCCAATCGAACAACTACCTTTTGAAATCTCCCACTGCAGCTCCGACACTGAAATACATTTGTTAGAAGTTGAAAGAGATTCAACATGTTACTGGTTACCCAAAGAACCCTACAGTTGTATTGTAGAAAGTATCCTAACTGGTTGCACCATGGCCTGGCATGACAAATCCCATGCAGCTGAATGGAGGAGGCTGCAGAGTTGTGGGTTCAGCCCAGTCCAACGTGAGCACCGTCATCCTTACCATCGAAAGCATCTACGTGAGGTGTTGCCTCAAGAAAGCAGCATCTGTCCACAAGGGTCCCCACATCTGGGCTATGCCAGTGTGGCTGTGTCCAGGTTCAGGAACAGCTTCATCCCTACAGCCATCAGGCTATTAAACACTACAACCTCCAAATAAACTCTGAATTACATGGACTTGTGGGCATTGGCTTTTTCTTTTTTCACTATTATTGTTTATTTGTTCTTATGTGTGTGTGTGTGTGTGTGTGTGTGTGTGTGTGTGTGTGTGTGTGTGTGTGTGTGTGTGTGTGTGTGTGTGTGTGTGTGTGTGTGTGTGTGTGTGTGTGTGTGTGTGTGTGTGTGTGTGTGTGTGTGTGTGTGTGTGTGTGTGTGTGTGTGTGTGTGTGTGTGTGTGTGTGTGTGTGTGTGTGTGTGTGTGTGTGTGTGTGTGTGTGTGTGTGTGTGTGTGTGTGTGTGTGTGTGTGTGTGTGTGTGTGTGTGTGTGTGTGTGTGTGTGTGTGTGTGTGTGTGTGTGTGTGTGTGTGTAAATATATATTTACAAAATATAAACATTAAAACCGTGCAGTGCATGTGTATAATATATATCTTGTTCTTGAGTAATGAGGAAGGGTTAGTTAGCAATCTTGTTGTACGTGCCCCCTTGGGCAAGAGTGACCATAATACGGTTGAGTTCTTCATTAGGATGGAGAGTGACATTGTTAATTCAGAAACAATGGTTCTGAACTTAAAGAAATGTAACTTTGAGGGTATGAGACGTGAATTGGCCAAGATTGACTGGCAATTAATTCTAAAAGGGCTGATGGTGGATATGCAATGGAAGACATTTAAAGACTGCATGGATGAACTACAAAAATTGTTCATCCCAGTTTGGCAAAAGAATAAATCAGGGAAGGTAGTACATCCATGGATAACAAGGGAAATCAGGGATAGTATCAAAGCGAAGGATGATGCGTACAAATTAGCCAGAAAAAGCAGCATACCGAAGGACTGGGAGAAATTCAAAGACCAGCAGAGGAGGACAAAGGGCTTAATTAGGAAAGGAAAAATAGATTACGAAAGAAAACTGGCAGGAAACATAAAAACTGACTGCAAAAGTTTTTATAGATATGTGAAAAGAAAGAGATTAGTTAAAAGAAATGTAGGTCCCTTGCAGTCAGAAACAGGTGAGTTGATCATGGGGAACAAGGATATGGCGGACCAATTGAATAACTACTTTGGTTCCGTCTTCACTAAGGAAGACATAAATAATTTGCCAGAAATAGCAGGGGACCGCGGGTCGAAGGAGTTGGAGGAATTGAGTGAAATCCAGGTTAGCCAGGAAGTGGTGTTGGGTAAATTGAATGGATTAAAGGCCGATAAATCCCCAGGGCCAGATAGGCTGCATCCCAGAGTACTTAAGGAAGTAGCTCCAGAAATAGTGGATGCATTAGTAATAATCTTTCAAAACTCTTTAGATTCTGGAGTAGTTCCAGAAGATTGGCGGGTAGCAAACGTAACCCCACTTTTTAAGAAGGGAGGGAGAAAGAAAATGGGGAATTACAGACCAGTTAGTCTAACATCGGTAGTGGGGAAACTGCTAGAGTCAGTTATTAAAGATGGGATAGCAGCACATTTGGAAAGTGGTGAAATCATTGGACAAAGTCAGCATGGATTTACGAAAGGTAAATCATGTCTGACGAATCTTATAGAATTTGTCGAGGATGTAACTAGTAGCGTGGATAGGGGAGAACCAGTGCATGTGGTGTATCTGGACTTCCAGAAGGCTTTCGACAAGGTCCCACATAAGAGTTTAGTATACAAACTTAAAGCACATGGCATTGGGGGTTCAGTATTGATGTTGATAGAGAACTGGCTGGCAAACAGGAAGCAAAGAGTAGGAGTAAACGGGTCCTTTTCACAATGGCAGGCAGTGACTAGTGGGGTACCGCAAGGCTCAGTGCTGGGACCCCAGCTATTTACAATATATATTAATGATCTGGATGAGGGAATTGAAGGCAATATCTCCAAGTTTGCGGATGACACTAAGCTGGGGGGCAGTGTTAGCTGTGAGGAGGATGCTAGGAGACTGCAAGGTGACTTGGATAGGCTGGGTGAGTGGGCAAATGTTTGGCAGATGCAGTATAATGTGGATAAATGTGAGGTTATCCATTTTGGTGGCAAAAACGGGAAAGCAGACTATTATCTAAATGGTGGCCGATTGGGAAAGGGGGAGATGCAGCGAGACCTGGGTGTCATGGTACACCAGTCATTGAAGGTAGGCATGCAGGTGCAGCAGGCAGTAAAGAAAGCGAATGGTATGTTAGCTTTCATTGCAAAAGGATTTGAGTATAGGAGCAGGGAGGTTCTACTGCAGTTGTACAGGGTCTTGGTGAGACCACACCTGGAGTATTGCGTACAGTTTTGGTCTCCAAATCTGAGGAAGGACATTATTGCCATAGAGGGAGTGAAGAGACGGTTCACCAGACTGATTCCTGGGATGTCAGGGCTGTCTTATGAAGAAAGACTGGATAGACTTGGTTTATACTCTCTAGAATTTAGGAGATTGAGAGGGGATCTTATAGAAACTTACAAAATTCTTAAGGGGTTGGACAGGCTAGATGCAGGAAGATTGTTCCCGATGTTGGGGAAGTCCAGGACAAGGGGTCACAGCTTAAGGATAAGGGGGAAATCCTTTAAAACCGAGATGAGAAGAACTTTTTTCACACAGAGAGTGGTGAATCTCTGGAACTCTCTGCCACAGAGGGTAGTTGAGGCCAGTTCATTGGCTATATTTAAGAGGGAGTTGGATGTGGCCCTTGTGGCTAAGGGGATCAGAGGGTATGGAGAGAAGGCAGGTACGGGATACTGAGTTGGATGATCAGCCATGATCATATTGAATGGCGGTGCAGGCTCGAAGGGCCGAATGGCCTACTCCTGCACCCAATATCTATGTTTCTATGTTTCATTATATTGTTTACAATGTACTATGTTAACATATTCTGTTGTACTGCTGCAAGTACGAATTTAATTGTTCTATCTGGGGCATATGATAAAAATACACTCTTGTCCTTTCTCATATCAACCATCGGGCGGGCAGAAGGAGCATGAGGTCCAACACTACTGGTTTCAGGAACAGCTACTTTCCCAATTCTTGAACCAATCTGCACAATCTGAATCCGACCCCAACTAAGGAACACTATGGACCTCTTGCGCTGCCATGGATTTGTTTTCCAATAGTGTTTTGCACTAATGTCTTTGATTTATTTTTCCTTCTTTTTCATTTTGCTATCTTGCAGAGTTTATGTATAATTTTATTTTTATTTATTTATTTTTTAAAATTTTATTTTTATTAGCAGTACAGTAAATCACATTAATACGTCACATATATCTTATTACATTATGTTGTACCACTTCATTTTTGAGCTTTAAAAAAGATAGAAATAAAAGAAGTAAGGAAAGTAAGCAAGAATCGTGAAGGTGCAGGAAAGTGTTCGGAAAAGAGAACCCCTTAGGGAAGGAATTAGAGAAGGAAGCAAAGAAAAGAAATAAGACCCTAGAAAGAAAAGAAAAAAAAAAGAAGAAAGAAAAATCAATCGCTCTATTGTAACACAAAACTCCGCAAAAAAGGATATACCAACCGTGTTTTTATTAAAAATTTATTTTATACCTCCCGTTTCCAGGTCTTGGTAGCCTTTATGTTATAACTTATTATTGCACCTTATGCTTGTAATAGTTCCTTAAATGCAGACCACGTCTTTTGGAAGTCATCTGCTTTGCCTGCTAGGAGGAGTCTCATCTCTTCCAAGTGTAATGTTTCGAACATGTTTGAAATCCACATTTTTATTGTAGGTATTTGAGCATTTTTCCAAAATTTAAGTATAAGCTTTTTTCCGATTATTAGCCCATAATTAAGTAAATTCTTTTGAAACATATTTAATTCTGGGTTACCTTCCGATATTCCAAAAATGATCCATTCTGCTCTGGGTAGTAGTTTTGTTTTAAACAATTTTGTGAAGATTTCAAATATTTAGTTCCAGAATTTTTCGATTTTTATACAGAAAACAAAAGAGTGCGCTATGTTAGCTTCTTGTACCTGACATTTATCACAAATGGGTGAGACATTGGGGAAAAGTTTATTTATTTTAGTTTTTGAATAATATAGTCTATGTAATGTTTTATATTGGATTAGAGTATGTCGTACGTTGATCGAGCATTTATGCACATATAATAAGTGTTTATCCCAGCTCTCTTTTGAAATTTTTATAGCTAATTCTTGTTCCCAGTCTCTTCTAATATTATCTGTTGTAGGTATTTCTATATTCAATATAATATTATATAAATATGATATTAGATTTGCTGATTCAGCCTTTATCTTCATGGCTTCATCTAATAAGTCTGGGGGCATATTATTATAGTCCTTTGTATATTTTTTCAGATAATCACGGATTTGAAGATATTTAAAATATTGATTATTTTTCAAGTTATATTTCAGTTGTAATTGTTGAAATGGTAATAATTTCCCTAATTCATACAGGTTTCCGAGCGTTTTGATCCCGTTCTTTCCCATTGTGTAAATGATTTATCTATAATTGAGGGTTTAAACGAAGGGTTATTGGCTATTGGCATTAGCAGAGATAGATTTCTTAATTTTAAGTTCTGTTTTATTTGTTTCCAAGTTCTAATTGTACTATGTATCATTGGATTTTTATTATAATGTTTGTTATTCAAATTCGTTGGTGAGAGGAGAGTCGCTCCTGTATTATCAGGAGCGCAGTCCTCTCTCTCCATTATAATCCAGTCCACCTGCTGGGCAGAGTTGTCCAGCAGGTGAATCATATTTTTAATATTTACCGCCCAATTATAGTACATAAAGTTAGGGAGCGCTAGACCACCCATCTCTTTTGGTTTACTGAGGTGTGCTCTTTGTATTCTGTGGGATTTATAATCCCATATAAAGTTTGTGATGTGTGAGTCTAATTTTTTGAAAAAAAATGTTGGAAGATATATTGGAATTGATTGAAATAAATAAAGGATTTGTGGTAAAAAAATCATTTTTATAGCATTTATTCGACCTATTAAAGACATCGGCAGCGTTTTCCAGAATTTGTTTAATTTCTTAAGTAAGGGGCTATAATTAGCATTAAACATACCGTGATAATTTCTAGTGATTTCAATTCCTAAGTATTTAAATTTTTCTGTAGCTATTTTAAAGGGGAATTTCAAAAGATGTGTTTAGTCTTTTGGTTTTATTGACATAATTTCACTTTTGTTCCAGTTTATTCTGTATCCTGAGAAAGATCCGAAATCCTTGATTAGGTTTAATATGTTTGGTATACTGATTTGGGGTTTTGTGATATATAGTAATACATCGTCTGCGTATAAGGATATTTTGTTATTTGAATATTTTGTATTATACCCATAGATGTCAGGATGTGTTCTAATTTTATCAGCTAAAGGTTCAATTACCAGAGCGAATAATAGCGGTGATAATGAACACCCTTGTCTATTACCCCTTGTTAATTGGAATTTCATAGATAATATATTATTAGTTAATATTCTAGCCGTGGGTTTGTTATATAATAATTTTATCCATGCGATGAAGCTCTCTCCCATTTGAAAATTTTGCAATACTTTAAACATATAATCCCATTCTACTTGATCAAACGCTTTTTCTGCGTCCAATGAAATGATAGATAACTCTTGTTCTTGAGATTTGTGAGAGTGCATTATGTTAAGCAGACGTCTCAGGTTATTAAATGAGTGTCTCTTAGGTATAAATCCCGTCTGATCCTTATTTATTAATTTACTGACATATTGACTTAGTCTTCTAGCTAGTATTTTCGCTAATATTTTTTGATCAGTATTTAACAAAGCAATAGCTCTGTATGATCCTGGTTCTTCTATATCTTTATCTTTTTTAAGTATTAGTGTGATCGTTGATTCTGCTAGTGTTTCAGGTAATGTTTGATCTTTAAAAGCAAATGTATACATTTTCTGTAAACGTGGGGTCACTGTATCGTAAAAACATTTATAAAATTCCTTACTGAATCCGTCTGGTCCTGGTGTTTTTCCATTCTTAAGTGTGTTTATTGTGTCTTCTATTTCCTTAGCTGTAATTTGTGCTCCCAGTTCCTCTTGTTCTTTCAATTCTAATTTTGGGAGGTTACAATCGTTCAAAAATTCTAAAGCTTTGTTATTGTCTATTAGCGTTTTCGATGTGTATAAGTTCATATAATATTGAGCAAATCTTTTATTGATATCCTTAGGTAGTGTTAATAATTCCCCTCTATCTGATTTAATCTTTAAAATTGCATGATCTTTTTCCCGTTTTTTCAGATTGCGGGCCAAAAGTTTATGGGGTTTATCCCCAAATTCAAAACATTCTTGTTTGGTAATTTGGAATAATCTTATAAACTTCTCTGATAGTAATTTATTTAGCTTAAATTTCAGAATTAAAATTTTATTATGTTTATCCATAGTTGGATCTTTAGCGTTATCTATATCTAATTGTCTGATTTGTTCTTCTAATTGTCTTTGTTCATTTTTATTCTTTTTGTTTTGAAAAGCTTGATACGAGATAATGACTCCTCTAATAAATGCTTTGAAGGATTCCCTAATTCCTCTAATAAAGTAGGCGAAATATCTGGTGTATCATTTATCTCAAAAAATAGATCCATTTGTTTTTTTAGATATATACTCCCTTGTGGGTCTTTCAAAATTTGCGAGTTACACCTCCAGAACGATTTGTTCGTAGAGATTCCTTCCAGTTTTAAAACAAAAGATAGCGGGGAATAAACTGAAATCGTATTGGTGTGGTATTTTGGGTTAAGAGTACAAGGGATTAGTTTTGAATCCATTAGGAAATAGTCTATACGTGAGTATGTTTTATACACCATTGAATAAAACGAGTATTCCCTTCCAGTCGGGTTCGCGATCCTCCAAATGTCTGCTATATTTGTATTTTTTATATATGTATTTAAGAGTTCACTAGTTTTAGATTTCATATTACCTCTTTGTTTTTGCGTCGATTTATCTAAATACGGATCTAAAGAACAGTTGAAGTCTCCTCCATTTATAACATTTTGATAGTTAGATTCTGCGATTTTATTCAGAATTTTATTAAAAAATTGAGGGTTGTCAAAATTGGGCGCATATATGTTTACCAAGGTGATTGGCGTAGCATAAATCTCTCCTGTGACTATAAGGTATCTCCCTTCCTTATCTGATATAATATTCTTTGATTTGAATGGTATTCCTTTGTGAATAATAATTGCGGTGCCTCTGGATTTCGATGTGTATGAGGAGTGAAATGTTTGGCCTATCCATTTCGCCCTCAATCTCATCTGGTCTTGATGTTTAAGGTGGGTTTCTTGTAGAAAAGAAATGTCCGCGTTATATGATTTCAACTGAGCTAGAATTTTGCCCCTTTTAATTGGTTCATTAATACCCCTTATATTCCAGCTACATAATGTGATTCCACCCATTTGCAGAGTTTATGTATAATTTAAGGTGTTTGGGTGTTGTCTGAGTTTGTGTGCCTGTGATGCTGCTGATTGCAAACTTTTCATCGTACCTGGACCTCACTGTAATTGTGCATTTGACAATAAACTGGAGTTGATTTGATGGGGGACTTACTACAGAAGAGGAGATAAGGCCAGCATAGATCCGTCATGGTCATTTGGAATGATGGAGCAGGTCAGAAGGGCCAGGTTTCCATTCCTGCTCTGAGTTTCATGTATTTTTGTGTTCTACTATTGCACTTCTTTCAATTATTCACAACTAGTTATGCCGTGCGTAAGAAGTGGAGAATGCTGGAAACAATCAGGTCAGGCAGCAGGAATGGAGCAAGAATTAGAAATAAATTGCTTCTAATATAAATATGCGGGGCACGTTTTTTACATAAAGGGTTGAACGATTCAATAATTCAATGATACTTTATTGTCACATGTACTTGGGTGCAGTGAAATTCTTTATTTTGCATACAATACACAAAGTACACAAAGAGTCGCCACGTTTCTGGTCAAAGTTACAGAGTATAAAGTATTATAGTCATTATAGTACAAAGTATTACAGGAATGCCATCTGGCTATATCCACACTGTTGGGGATGGCCACGTGGAAGGGTTCATCTTTCCATTAATCACTTCCAATTTCTGGTTCCATTACCAATCCATTGGTATTTTCAAATTGGATTAGAGTTTTGTAGCTACATTGTCCTTGATTAATTATTATGCCTGATAATGTCAACTTGAATCTTTCCTTTATCAATAATATCATCTCTTGAAATCCCATTAATTATCCTGGTACCCTCCCCTCCCCAACAGACCCCCTCCCCAGCCTTTCCTCCGTCACTCCCTGTAGCAGGATGCACACTTTAAGGATCTGTTCTTTGTTTTCCTTCGATTTGGTTGTGGCAGAACCAATCTCTGATTTGAAGCTTTAATTAATAGACATGTCAATGTAGGACATCTTATAATGATCCTGAAAATTAAATCATGCCAAAGTTATAATTGTGCATTGAGAAACAAGAAAAAATAAAGAGTAAATGATTAAAGTGAAAGACTTAGATGAGGAAACTTGCCAGGACCATCAATGATATCTGGTTCCACGTGCTTCAATTTACCAATTCCCATCTTTCCACACTAAACACAAATTCCACACTTACACAACTAAATTCCATTTGATTGGTTTGCTTGAGGTGTTATTATTTTTTAAATAGAATAATTTTTTTTTTATTGTTTAAGTGAAACACAAGATCATTTTTGAAAACTTCACACACATAAGTAGAGCCTTCATTCAAAGAAGATGCTATCAGAATATAATCAGTAAAACACACACATCACCAAACCTCTCCTTAGATCAGATGAAATTGGTGCATATTATAAGCATCCTTGTGGTGCTCAATCACTAAGACGTAATTCTGAAAGAGCACTCAGATATTCTTCATTCTCATGATCAATCTTCAAGGCCTTTTCAAAGTATTCAATAGCCTTGGACTTGTTCCCATCCATCTTATACATTAACCCTCTCACACCAAGAGCTCTGCTGTCATGTGGAGCATAGCGAAGTTTTTTATCTGCCCACTTCTCCAATTTTTTCTTACACTGTTTCCGTTCTCCTGAATCATATTCAATCTTCACCCCTTTCAGAAATAGGCTGATGGCACTTGATTCTGATCCTTTCTGATAGAATTCAAATGACCCAGCCCCTAAACATATCTGCTGTTCATTTTCTGGACGGATGTCCTCCAATTTCATCAGATTATTGTAGATCTCCTCAGCCTTAGAATACTCTGCATTTATTATGTAAATCTTGGCTAAGTCCAGCATTGGTTTAATAGCTGTCTTTGGACGGCACTCAGAGGCTTTTCCAAAGTGATATATACATAGACTGATCAACTCAGTTTGCTGCTGAGTTGCGGGGCTGCGAGGATTTATATTACCAAGGTTGTTCAGTTTAATATTATAACATATTCCAATTTGGTGGTGTGTGTAAGCACGAGTGTGGAGTTAATTCTAACGCCTGCTTGAATAGATTGATTGCTTTCTCCACTGCTCCTTCCTTTCTGTAAAATCTTGCCGAATAACGAAGCACATATGGATTCTTACTGCACTTCTGCAATGCTTGCTCAACTAATTTATTTGCTTCTTCACTTTTCCTGAATCCTTTCAATTTTAAGGCCAGCAGCACCATGGCCATTGAATCATCTGGATCTAGCTCCAGTACACGCCGCAGATACTTCACTGACTGATTCCGTTCACGACTCTCTGGGGTTCCAGAAAATGCTTCCAGACGGGACAGAACAGTTGCTTTGCCCATGATCCACTCCGTGTTATTGGGATCTTCCTCCAGAGCTTTCTCAAAACATTTCATAGCCTCCTCATAGTATTGAGCTGCCGAGCTCAACAATGACCACCCCTTCTCCCCATACACTTCAGGTATCATTGCTGTATAGCGAGGACCATCAGTGAGTGGTTTACAGATCATCTCCAGCTTGTCGAGGTAGGACTGGGCCTTGTCCAGTTGTCCCATGTGGTAATGCACCCAGGCATAGTTTCCATAGGTGATGATGCTGTTTCTTTCAAATGCATCTTTGTGGTTCTCCCTCAGAATCTTTTCAGCTTCCTTTAAGTTTTGAATAGCTTCCTCACTGTTGCCTTGCAGGCAGTTTACAAAAGCGAGTTGGTTGTAGGATGCAGCTTGATATTTATCTGCAAAGATTATGGCATCTTGTAATCTGTACACCATATCATCCAGGTCAATGGTCTCCTTCTGTGGGCTCCACGTGAAGTGACACTGAAGCTGATCGAGCTTCTCTTTCAACAAATCTCCCATTCTGCTGCTGCAAGAGAAGAAAATTCATCAAATTCCATGTCAGACCACGTGAAGCAGGTCTGTCCCTCAATCTCACAAATATAGTGCATTCAGAAAGTATTCAGACCCCTTCACTTTTTCCACATTTTGTTACGTTACAGCCTTATTATAAAATGGATTCAATTATTATTTTTTATCATCAATCTTGTAACAAAACCCCGTAATAAATAAACGAAAACACGTGTTTAGAAATTTTTGCAAAGTAATTAAAAATAAGTAACTGAAATATCACATTTACATAAGTATTCAGACCCTTTACTTAGTGCTTTGTTGAAGCATCTTCGGCTGCGATTACAGCCTTCAAGTCTTCTTGGGTATAATAATAATAATAATAACAAATTTTATTTTCGGGCGCCTTTCAAAGTCTCAAGGACACCTTACAGAAATTAACAGAAGAGAAAAAAACATAGTCGTAGTAAAATAAATAATAAGGACATCACCAATACACAAATTAAAGACAGAAATCGCTCCAAAGACAAAAAATCAAAAAACACAATGTGAAGAGAGAGCAGCGGCAGCTAAAGCGCGCCAGCGTCCACTCTCCCTTCTGATAGCCATCTTGGACACAGACTAACATGTTAACTTACACACAAAAAAAATCATCCCCCCCACAGTGGATACCACTGTGGGGAAGACACAATGTCCAGTCCCCATCCCCAGTTCACCCAAAGTCAGGCCTATTGAGGCCACCGCTAATGCCTCTACGGAGGCCCGATGTTCCTGGCCATTCTGGCCGGGTGGTGCGCCAGCATCGTGAGAGTTCTCACAGCGGCTGGGCCACCTGGAACGGCCACTTCCTAGCTGGGGACCGCGGCTTCCGAAGCCGACAAGGCCGCGCCGGGTTGGAGCTCCCAGGCTCCCGATGTTAGAGTCGGCGCCGCCCGCTCCGCTCCGCAGACCCGCAACCCGGAGGGGTTGATCTCGGCGGTCACAGCTCACCGGAGCTCCAGCGCGTCGATCCAGCGCGGCGACACAGGCAAGGCATCGCCCACTCCGCTCCTCGATAGCGCTCCAGCGCTGTGCCGCCAACGAAGCCGAGGTGCTGTGCGGTCCCCGCCAGGAAACGGCGCTCCACGCCCGCTGGTAGGCCACGAGGACGGGTCGACGGGGCAACCCGGAGAAAAAGCTGCCTCACCGACCCGGTAGGGACCTAGAAGTATAATTACCTCCTTCCCCCCACATTAAAAAGTCCATTTCTCCAACAGACGAAGCACAAGACTTACTAAAAACTTCAAAATAAAAATAATTAAACGGACGGACTGGTTAGCAGCCGTTCCCCAAGATGGCTCCTACACAGACGTATGACACGACAAGCTTGGCACACTTGTATTTGGGTAATTTTTACTATTCTTCTCTGCTGATCCTATCAAGCTCTCTCAGGGGCATCAATGAACAACTATTTTCAGGTCCCTCGAGAGATGTTAGATCGGGTTCAAGTCTGGGCTCTGGCTGGGCCACTCAAGGACATTCACAGACTTATCACTAAACCACTCCTGCGTTGTCTTGGCTGTGTGCTTAGAGTTGTTGTCCTGGCGGATGGTGAACCTCCGACCCAGTCTGAGGTCCAGAACGCTCTGGGTTTTCATCAAGGATCTCTCTGTACTTTGCTCCGTTCATCTTTCCCTCGATCCTGACTAGTCTCTCAGTTCCTGCCACTGAAAAACATCCCCACAGCATGATGCTGCCACCACCATGCTTCACCATAGGTAAGGTATTGTCCAGGTGATGAGCGGTGCCTGGTTTCCTCCAGACGTGACCCTTGGCATTCAGGCCAAAGCATTCAATCTTGGTTTCATCAGACCAGAGAATCTTGTTTCTCAAGCCTTTTGGCAAACTCCAAGCGGGCTGTCATGTGCCTTTCACTGAGGGGTGGCTTCCATCTGGCCACTCTACCATGAAGGCCTGATCGGTGGAGTGCTGCAGATATAGTTGTCCTTCTGGTAATTTCTCCCATCTCCACAGAGGAACTCTGGAGCTCTGTCAGAGTGACCATTGGGTTCTTGATCACCTCCCTGACCCGCGATTGCTCAGTTTGTCCGGGCGGCCAGCTCTATGAAGAGTCCTGGTGGTTCCAAAGTTCTTCCATTTATGAATGATGGAGGCCACTGTGCTCTTCGGGACCTGCACTGCTGCAAAAATTGATGGCAATGACATATTTTGGAAGGGAGATGAGGTCCTGCAATTTGGGGAGTTGGGTAGTAGGTTAAGTGTAGGACCTCCAGGTTGTCCAGGATCCCCCTCTCACCGTATAGCCATGCCGTAGTGTTGGACATTTCCATCCTGGGAAAAAGGTTCTGTCTACACCATCCATGTTGTAACCTCAAATTGCTACCCATACCACGTGCTAATGAGGCAAGAAATAGAAAGATAGTACAGTTCAATACATGGCTAAGGAGCTTGTGCAGGAGGGAGTGCGTCAGGTATATTCATCATTGGGCTCCCTTTAAGGGTGGGTGAGACCCATACAAGAAGGATTAGTTTCTCCTGAACTGGTAGGAACCCAATATCTCATAGGAAATTATTCTAGTGCTACTCGATGGAATTTAAACTCGAGTGTCGGTGAGGTGGGAAATGGAGCAGCAGGTCAGCAAGTGGAGAGACTAATGGGAAGATGGAGGTTATGAAAAGTTAGTCCCAAAGAAAGGACAATCAGGGACAGGTTAATGAACATGGTGAGGCTGAGGGGCTGAGCTGAGTTTATTTCAATGCAAGTAGTATTTTGGAAATAGACGTTGAACTTAGAGCCTGTATCAGCCTGGAGCCTGTATAGAACGATGATGTTGTGACCATTACAACATTATAGTCACTTGGTTGTGAAAGGGACAGGACTGGCAGTTTAATACTTCAAGGTTTTGATGTTTTAGACATGATAGAGAGGGAGGTAAAGGAGGTGGAGGAGATGCACTACTAATAAGGTAGAATGTCACAGCTGTACACAGGGAGGACCCATTGGAGAATACATCCACTGGGGAAATGTGGTTGAGGTAAACAATAAGGAAGGTGCAGTCATTATGATGGGATAGTACTATAGGCATCCTGATCACCGGGGGGTAGAGGAACAGATTTGTAGACATATTGTACAAAGGTTTAAATGTAAGGTTGGTGTCATAGTGGGTGGCTTTAACTTCCCCAACATTGCCTGCTGCTAACAGTGCAAGAGTAACTGCAACAGTACATCCTGCCTGTATCAGGGGAACCAGAATAGCATGCGGTACTTCAAATGTAGCTTCACCAAAGTCCCATAGAGCTCATTTGGTACCAAAGTACTCATTCAGTACCTTGCCTACATCCACAAATTCCCTCCTTTATGCTTGAACGTTTTGGTCCATATCCCTCTAAACCTTTCCTATCTATCCTATACAATAAAGACAAGAGGGTAATTAAGGAGAAGGTAAGACTGCACAAGGATAAGAGGAATATTACGCTTGTCATCAGAGGATGACGGAGTCTGAGGAGGAATCTTTACGTTTAACTCCCAGAAAGTGGCAACGTAGGTGGATAGCATGGTCAAAGTCTTCATCAGTCATGGCATCTTCTATCTATCTTCTATCTATCGATATTCTATTATTTCTATATACATAATGAAAACTCTCATCATGTCCTCTTCTGGTTTGTGTTGTTTCTACAGTTGAGCAAAAACTGTTCCCGATAGCGCTACGATTCATCGCCACCTTAATCGCCATTCTCCCGCGCTGTGTGCACAAAGTTTTGTTCCGATCGGTGGAATATTACAAAAGTCTTTAAGGTTTAAAAATTGTAAAAACTGCGCATGTGCAGATTGGTCTCATCTTCTGTCAGCAGTTTGGTCTTCTCTCCTGTCATTCACCGGGATGGCGACGCCCCTTCTGGTGCCCGCTGTCAATCACTGGCAGCGAGGTGAACAAAGCTGTAGGAGCAGAGTGAGCAGAGTGTGGAGAGTGAGTGGGGGCTGCGTCTGTGGGGACCACCATGATGAGCCAGGAGACATTGAGTGGATCCGGGAGCCGCTGCATGAGGCTGGGGCCGTGAGCCGTCCCCATCCCAAGCTGCCTGAAGCCGATGGGTAGCGGCAGTGGTAGGCCAGGGCAGCGACAGGCCACGGCAGCGGAAGGCCACAGTAGAGCTTCTCTCCGCCCCCCAATAGCGGCCCTCAACAGGCCCGTCAGAAGCCGTTGCCGATCCCAGCTGCAGACCATTCGGCCCACAATGTCCGTACTAGTCCTTTGGAAACCAGTCCCTCCAGCCCACAAAACATGTACCAGCCCTCCAGAAAGCCAGTCCCGCCCCTAGCTGCAGGACTCTCCCCCCCACCCATCGGCCCCTATCTGAACCATCCCCTCAGTGGTCTACAGGATGCTCCCCACCTGAAGCCGTCCCCGTCCCAAGCTGTAGAACATTCTCCGCCCACCGCCACACAACAGACCTGCATGAAGCCGTTCCCCTCCCCCAGCTGCACGATGTTCTCCCCACCCACCGGCCCCTGACACCACATGCCTGAATCCGTCTCCCTCCCCCACTGCAGGACTCTTCCCCCCACCAGCCCCCTCCTGAAGCCATACCCTCCCCAGGCTGCCGGCGCTTGCCCCCACCCTACCGGCCATCGACAGCCCCCCCCTCAAGCCGTCCCCCCCCCCCAGCTGCAAGATGCCCTCCCACCCCCCCAGGCCCCCGACAGCCCCCACAAGAGGCAGTGCCAGCGATAGGGATCGGCAGCGGCAGCAGCAAGCCATGGCAGCAGCAGGGGTAGGCAGCGGCAGCGGTTGGCTGTGGCAGAGGTAGTCCATGGCAGTGACAGGGGTAGGCAGCGGTTGGCCACGACAGCACTACATGGCCTCCGACAGACCCTGCCTGAAGCTGTCCCCCTCCCCCGGCTGCAGAACACAACAAGAGACTCAACATGAACTCATCTTTAATGTTTAACTTGTTGTTATATTTTATGTGCTATTCACATTTTAAGCTTTAATACTTCCCTTTTCCACTTGCTGTGCCCATCAGCAGCACCTGCGCTGTAATACCTGCGTGTTCTATGTCACAATGGGAACCCAATGGGAGGAAATGGCTGCGCTGCTCGAGAGCCACTAACTGTGGATGGGGGGGTTGAGGGGGGATGGAGTGAGTGTGTGGGTGGGAAGGGCAAGGGGCAGAGTTGGAGGGGGGCGGGTGAGGGGAGGAGGGGGCATCAGAGGCATCGCAACCCGTCAGCCACTCATGTGTAGTTGGGGTCCATGCGTGAGTGGTGGAATATTGTGTTGGGGACCAGGAATCCCATGTGACAATGGGACCCAAATGGTCCCTCTTAGTCTTGTTGAATATCAAAGTCAGGAAGTCATGTTACAACTTTGTAAAACTTTGGTTAGGCTGCATTAGAAGCATTATTGCTATTCTGTTTCCGTCATTACAGGAAGGATGTTGAGGCTTTGGACAGGGTGCAGAAGGGGTTTACATGCAGGTTGCCAAGATTTGATGGTATTAGCTGCAGACTTTGGACAAAACTGGATTTTTCTCTGGAATGCAGGAGGCTGAGGGCTGACGATAGAAGTTAAAAAAATTATCAGGTATACAGTAGATAAGGTAAATAGTCAGAACCATTGGCCCAGGGTGGAAATACCAAATCCTGGAGGGCACAGCTATGATGTGAGGGGAAGAATGTTTAAAGGAGATGTAAGGTCTGGTTTATATACAGAGAGTAGTCGGTGCCTGCAATATACCAGGGCTGGTGATGGAAGCAGATATGATAGTGGCATTTCAGAGGTTTTTTGATAGACCTGTGAATATGTAGGGAATGTGGAGATATGGAGCATGTGCAGAAAAAGGAATTGGTTTAGAGTTTAGACCTATAGCATGGAAACAGAACCTTCAGCTCACTACATCCACGCCAAACATCGATCATCCTTGCACACTGTTATCCTACATTCGCATCCACTGCCTACACACCAGGAGCAATTTACAGGGCCCAATTAACCTGCAAACCCGCACATCTTTGGTGATGTGGGAGGAAACCTCTGGCACTGTGAGGCAGCAGCTCTACCAGCTGCACCACTGTGCTGTTCTAAGCAGTGCTGCCTTCTCTGAGGCATTTACTCTGAGCATAGTTTAAGTAGGCATCATGTTTGGCACATACATCGTGGGCTGAAATTCCTGTTACTGTGATGTACTGTTCTATGTCAATGTCTATAACAAAGACAGTAAAAACCTGGAATTACTCAGCAGGTGAAGCAGTATCTAAGGAGGTAGAAACTTGCAATTACTCAGGTATCAAGAATGGATTAATGTTTCTGTTTCAATGTACACTAAAATTAATTGTTCACTCTGTTCAATAATGTTACATTTTCTTACAATTGTAATACTCAGCAAAATTTCGACAAAAGCAGCAGAATTTTAATAATGAGAGCAAACTTCCATTTCATAGGAAAAACATACTAGAAATCAAATCTCTTTCCCGAGAAGTACAGTATAAATTCAACCAGCAAATTAACCTCAATCAACAATTAGGAATGGTTCAGATAATCTAATATTCTTCTTCTTCACCTTGATCCTCAATGACAATGACAATAAAACTCTTGACTCTCAAACGTGCGAATGAGTGGTGTGGACTCGGAGGGCCAAAGGGCCTGTTTCCATATTGTATCTCTAAACGAAACTACCGTGCCAGCCGATGTTACCATTCTGAGTTGTTCAAATGAATTGCAATTTGATCCACTAATTTTCAGTAAACCATATTCTCATTAATAATCTGCAGGTAAATCTAGACACAGTAGGAATGTTCCTTACCTCATTATGTTGCTGGGATGGAAAACACTTTGTATTCCTTTCTCAGCTGGTGCAGTGCATTCACAGGTTGAATCAATCTAAAAGTGTTCTGAATGTTATGCCTGACAGTTCCTTTATAGTTTCACCTATTTCCTGATTGGGAATAGAAAATGAAACTCAGATTGTAATGACAATGCTGAATAAATATAGATAACATTGCAAATCCACCCAGATACCTTTATAAACAACACCTGAACAACACAAGGTTTAATGTAGCATTCAAGGTCCGAGCATTGAGGGTCTAAGAGCCAGGAAGGGTTCCTTGTTTTTGCACATGAGGTGGGGGGATTTAAAATGGACATGAGGGGAAACGGTTTCACATAGAGGATGGTGCATATATTGAACAATCGGCCAGAGGATGAGGTGGCTACACTTATGACATTTAAAAGGCACTTGGGCAGTACATGAGTAGGAAGGATTTGGAGGGATATGGGCCAGTGTCCTCAAGTGGGACTAGCTCTGTTGGGCAATTTGGTCAGCATGGATGAATTGGGCAGAAGAGCCTATTTCAATACTGTACACTAACACTATACTAATACTATGACTCTAGACAGGAAATAGGGTCTAAAGAAAGGTCTTGAACTGAAACATCATCCATTCCTTCTCTCCAGAGACGCTGCCTGAGTTACTCCAGTAATTTGTGCCTTTCTTCGGTTTAAAGCAGCATCTGCAGTTCCTTACTACATAGTGAATTTACACATGTTGTGACACGACAAGCAGTCCTCTGCAGGAGTCTTTGGCTTTAGAAGGAGTTGCAATTCACCTGGGCTGGATTGAACTAAGTGGAAGGAGAACTAGGGCTGGGTGCAGTGCCTGAAGCTGATAAGATGTATGAGGTTAGAGGATGGTGTGAGGGAAATTCTGGAATGCCATAAGTGTCTGAAATATTAAGCTCCATCCCCAGAGACAACACAATATGTGCTCAAGAAAACTCAGGAGGAGATGACTAGATTATTGATACAATAGTGCCATGGAAGAGATGGTGGAACTAGAGGTGTTGTGCATTGCACATGTTGTACACTGGTACAAATACATTGAGAGAATAATACCAAGGACACACCAATCGGCCTCTTAACATTTGAACTGGGAACCTATCCCTACCGTAATGATGGAGATTTCAAATACATGAACAAAGTGGTCATTGTGGACTTCAAAGGGCTGCAAAGGTGCATTAATCTTGTCAAATTTTAGTGGGACAGAAGCGATTGCAGTCGAGTCTCGCATTAGATCAAGTTATAGGTTTGGGTTCAGGTTTATTATTGTCACATTTACTGAGGCAAATGAAAAGCTTTGTTTTGCATTTTATCAATTCAGATCAGATAATACTTTACATAAATACAATAGTAAGATTAATCGAGAACTTACCAGTTTGAAGTTTGACCTTTATTTTATGAGGAGTTATGATGAGGGATTATGTGAATAGAAGCCTGAGGGGTCTGCATTGATCCAGTACATCGATGAACTTTTAGTGGCTAGTGAAACGGAGGAGCAGAATAGGGAAGCTATAATTTTGTTGTTGAACTTCGTAAAGGCATTGGGGTACGTAGTCTCCCCCTCCAAAGTACATGTCGGACAAAAGGAGGTGAAATTCCTTGGAGTCATAATCTCAGCAGATGGCTGTCGGTTGGACGAGAGCCGCACAGACCCCATTTACAGAACAGCACCACCCACGTCAGCCAGGGGAATGTGACAGTGGTTATGAATGATCAACTACTGCTGTCAGTGGATTCCGTATGTGGCCCTGGACATAAAGCACCTGACCCCTTACACCAGCCAGGAAGGTACCTTTGTAGGACATGACTTCAGAATTAAGGGACAGAAGTTTAAGGGTAACATGAGGGGGAACTTCTTTACTCAGAGAGTGGAATGAGTTTCCAGTGGAAGTGGTGGAGGCAGGTTCGTTGGTATCATTTAAAAATAAATTGGATAGGCATATGGATGAGAAGGGAATGGAGGGTTATGGTATGAGTGCAGGCAGGTGGGACTAAGGGAAAATAATTGTTCAGCATGGACTTGTAGGGCCGAGATGGCCTGTTTCCGTGCTGTAATTGTTATATTGTAATATGGTTAAGCCATCAGCCCGCATGCGCGTCAATCTTCAAAGCAGCTGTGTGAAATTACAGATAACAGTTGATGAACTGAATATAGTAAGATTCGAGAACCTGGAATTACCAGCTGATCTTTATGAGAGAGGGTTGGGAGCGGAGGGCACGTAATCCCTCATCATAACTCCTCATAAAATAAAGATCAAACTTCAAACTGGTAAGTTCGCGTTTAATCTTACTATTTTACTTCAGAGTCACATGAGTGACTACGTGAAGATTTTGAAGCTCTGTGATTTCATGCCATGAACACGAGGTCACACAACACAACTTCTGCCAACCTCTTGTTTGAAACCTGATGCCCCTGCTCTGCATAAAATGTTATAGTCTACAGATATAACCATCTTGTCCAGTCATAGCTTATGCAACACTTGGATCCATTGTGATGTAACCAGCGCCGTGAGCATAACCTTTTTGTAAGTGAGTTAGGCCAAGGACAGGAAAGTAGTTGGAGCCATCGGCGAAGCAGTGTCTGGCACAAAGTCAACATCCCATATCTCTGAGTCCCTGGGCCTGGGAGAATTTGAGTTGGAGATATGTTTCATAAATCTAGCTATCAGCGGGTGAGATCCGACAGAGTGTCAGTTATTTGTCATGGGTGAAGACGTTTACAGGAAGGAAGACGCCTATCCCAGTTAAATCAAAGATTTGATCTCTTCATTGATATGAGTAAAGTTGGGGTCTAGGGGAAGAACCTTCCACAGTCCCTTTAATGAGCGGAATTACCATGACACCACCATCTGTACTCGCACAGGTGACTGATAGTTATTGCTCAACAAGGCTTTCCAATGCAGGGATCTATAATGCCATGGCAGGTCCGATTCCACTACACAATTTATTGATGCAAGTGAAAATAATATAGCTTATAATTTCTCTCTATTAACACAAATACATTGGCATGATGATACATATTATGATATCAAGACAAACCCTTGAACTTAAATTAGTCAGAGGATACCAGCATAATAGTGCGAGCAGAGATTCCTGCAACAAAGGACAACCTGAAAAGTAAGTTTCAACTTATCTCTAGGATATGAAACTTATCGCTGGAGGAGCAGCGCGCCTGCCAGCCAGTCATTGCGCCATGCATCGACGTAATGACACGCACGCGGGCTGATGGCTTCTACTCAAGTAGTCACTTACATGACTCCAAAGTAAAATTATGTTGAGTTCAAGTATGATCCATAGAGCAGGGTGCCAGATATAGAGTGCAGAATACAGTGGTAGCACATCAGTTCCATTGGCAACGTACAAAGTCCAATGAGAGTAGAGGGCACGATTCTGGCTAAGGGACTCTACTGGAATTGTTTGAGGATGTGACAAGTGAAATGGATGAAGGGGTGCCAGTGTATGTAGTGTATCTGGACTTTCAGAAAGCCTTTGATAAGGTCTCGCACGGGAGACTGGTGACTAAAATTAGAGCACGTGGTTTTGGGGGTAGGGTGTTGACATGGATAGAAAATTGATTGGCAGACAGGAAGCAAATAGTAGGAGTGAACGGGTCATTTTCAGAATGGCAGGCAGTGGCAAGTGGAGTGCCACAAGGCTCGGTGTTGGGGCCGCAACTGTTTACCATATATGTTTATGATTTGGAAGAGGGAATTAGGAGAAACACTAGTTAGTGCATGACACAAAGCTGGGTGGCAGTGTGAACTGTGAAAAGGATGTTCGGAGGTTCAAGTTGACTTGGACAGGTTGAGTGAGTAGGCTGATGCGTGGTCGATGCAGCATAATATAGATAAATGTGAGGTTATCCACTTTGTCAGCAAAAACAAGGGGGCAGATTATTATCTCAATGGGGTAAGCCTAGGTAAGGGGGAGGTGCAGCGAGACCAGGGCGTCCTTGTAGAACGGTCACTGAAAGTTGGCTAACAGGTACAGCAGGCAGTGAAGAAAGCTAATGTAATGTTGTCCTTCATAACAAGAGTATTTCAGTATAAGAGGAAAGAGGTTCTATAAATATATCCTATCTGTGATTCACATCATTTTATCTACGTCTAACAGGTTTTGCTGCAACATTCCAGCATTCCAGAGAAAGCAATACAAGTCGGTACAACCGCACCCTGTAGCTAATCCCCACTAATCCATGCATCATCATGGTAAACCTCCTTTACATTCTTGTCAAAGCTTCCACGTCATTCCTGTAATGGGGCAACCAGACCTGCAAACAATACTCCAAATGTAGCCTGTAAACAGTCACTGAAAGTTGGTGTGCAGGTACAGCAGGCAGTGAAGAAAGCTAATGGATTGTTGGCCTTCATAACAAGAGGATTTCTGTGTAGGAGGAAAGAGATTCTCCTGCAGTTGTCTAAGGCTCTGGTGAGACCATTGTGGAGTATTGTGTACAGTTTTGGCCTCCTAATTTGAGGAAGGACATCCATGTGATTGAGGCAGTGCAGCGTAGGTTCACTAGATCGATCCCTGGGATGGCGGGACTGTCATTGAGGAAAGATTGACAAGACTAGGCTTGTATTCACTGGAGTTTAGAATGAGTCGCGCCGGTAGGCGGCGTGACTCACGTCAGCAGCGGCCTCTGCAGCCCGTCCGCGTTTTTATTATTTTTGTCTATGTTTTTATGTAGTTTTTGTTATTTTTTGTTGGGGTGTGTGTGTGTGTGGGGGGTGGGAGTAACTTTTAAATCTCTCCCTGCACGGTTGGGGCTGCAATATGGAGCGGCCTCCAACAGGAGAAGACCGGGGACTGTGGTGCCGACTCACCTCACCGTCGCGGAGCTGGCCGAGTCCGGAGCGGGTGGAGCGGTGGTGGAGCGCTGCTGCTGCTGCGGCCCGACATCCGGAGATTCGGAGGCTGCAACTGCGGGTCTGGCGGACGGCGGCACCGGGAGCCCGCGGGTCCCTGGAGGGAGACCGCTTTTCAGGGCTCCTGCAACGGCGACTTCTCCCGCCCGAGTTGCGGGGTTGAAGAGCTCCTGGAGCGGGGCCTGACATCACCGCCCCGCGCGGCTTGGAATGGCCGCGGGACTCTGCGAGCGCACGCCGGGGGCTCCAACATCAAGACCCGGTGTGCGACCTTGCACCACCCGGCGTGGCTTTAATGGCCGCGGGATAATCGCCATCGCCAGCCGGGGGCTTTGACTTTGACTCTGACATGGGGGGGGGGGACATGGGGGGGGGGGAGAGTGCAGTGGAGAGATAAGTTTTTTTGGCCTTCCATCACAGCGATGTGATGGATGTTTATGTAAAATGTGAATTATGTTGTGGCTTGGGTCTATTTGTTTGTAATGTATGGCTGCAGAAACGGCATTTCGTTTGGACCTCAAGGGGTCCAAATGACAATTAAATTGAATTAAATTGAATTAAATATGAGGGGGGATCTTATAGAAACATATAAAATTATAAAAGGACTGGACAAGCTAGATGCAGGAAAAATGGGGAAGCCATATAAGACTGAGGTGAAAAAAAACATTTTCACCCAGAGTTGTGAATATGTGGAATTCTCTGCCACAGAGGGCAGTGGAGGCCAAGTGACTGGATAGATTTAAGAGAGAGTTAGATAGAGCTCTCGGGGCTAGTGGATTCAAGGGATATGGGGAGAAGGTGTTGTGGTTTCCAATGCTCAAATTAATTCAGATCACGTGGAGAATTCTTCAAGAAGTTCAAAGTTGCAAATAAAAGCTGCTAGTTCCCCACGCATCAAATCATGTGGAGCTCTCTCCCAAAGACAAAAGATAGAGAGAGTACAGAGAGAATTACTAGAATGTTGCCTGGGTTTCAACAACTAAGTTACAGAGATTGGTTGAATAAGTTAGGTCTTTATTCTCTGGAGTGCAGAAGGTTAAGGGGGGACCTGATAGAGGTCTTTAAAATGATGAGAGGGATAGACAGAGTTGATGTGGACAAGCTTTTCCCTTTGAGAATAGGGAAGATTCAAACAAGAGGACATGACTTCAGAATTAAGGGACAGAAGTTTAGGGGTAATATGAGGGGGAACTTCTTTACTCAGAGGGTGGTAGCGGTGTGGAATGAGCTTCCAATGGAAGTGGTGGAGGCAGGTTCGTTGGTATCATTTAAAAATAAATTGGATAGGCATATGGATGAGAAGGGAATGGAGGGTTATGGTATGAGTGCAGGCAGGTGGGACTAAGGGAAAAAAAAGTTGTGTCGGCACGGACTTGTAGGGCCAAGATGGCCTGTTTTCATGCTGTAATTGTTATATGGTTATATGGTTTATATGATCATTGCTTCTTATACCATTTTCAAATCAGCATGCCTCACCCGTTACATTTCCATATCCAATAATTTGCTAATATTCCCTTAGTACCGGCCAATCACTTGCTCCCTCTTATGCCCTCCTTACCAGTACTTTTCCACAGTTGCCGCAGTCATAAGTCACATGACTCCTTGTGGCCCCTTCTCTTGCCATGTGCGTTTAACTCCTTTGTCCAGATTTAATCCAACAAAGTGAAACTCACAAAAAATAGACACTTCCCAGAATCCACTTCTCAAAATTCCAAAGATAAAGTGATTACGCAATTTATATATACAAGACATTGCTCCTATTAAACCTATACATCTTGGGAAATAATGAAATTCTTAAACTACAGATCCAAACACAACGATCTAATGTAAAATGAAAATACAATATATTTTCCTAATTAAAAGACAATATATATATCCCAGATGATCTTCTTTGTAAATCATATTTAAACTAACATTATCTTACGTTACACACTTTAAAATAGGAATTTACTCTTTCATTGCAAACTCACATCTCCTATTTTTCCAGCATAGCCAGGATCATAAAAATGTCTAACGTGACTAATGATAATTGTCTCTTGGCTATTTTACTCTCCCTCCCCCCTTCTTGTTATCTCTAGGGGTCGACATTCCAGCTTCATTATTGGGCCTCTTTACGATTTTGCCACTGACAACATTATTCAAAGGATTGTTACATTTCCAGCCCCACTACTCTTTCTTAAAGCCTTAGCCACCTCAGTTTTTATAAACATAAGAAATCCAACATACAATGGTCACATACCCCTCACCCACCCATCTCATCTGTCTTTCCTCTTACCCCAACATGAGTATAAATAAACGTAGCCAGACTAGCTCACAGATCCTGAGGCACCTTGCTATCTAAAACTAATATAAACAGTTGCAAGTTGTAAATGCTGAGCCCTTTGTGTTACAGAAAAGCTGAGGAATGTGTCTTCATGAAAAAGCATGTGGTCTGTGACTGACCAAATGGCCTGTAACCTGAGAATGGCCACACTAACAAAACTACTATTAAATACAGATTTTATAAGATACATTTACTACAGAAAATAATATCTACTACAAAGGCAGGCATGGGTTATTGATTTGGGACGATCAGCCATGATCACAATCAATGGCGGTGCTGGCTCAAAGGGCTGAATGGCCTCCTTGTGCACCTATTTTCTATATTTCTATAATTATGTCTGGAGATAGCAAGGACATGGTGGTGAGTTTTTGTGGTTGATGGACAGATATTGGATCGAACCAGGCAGTGTTACCAAAGTTGAATTAGATGTCATGTTATAAGGGATCTCAATGCCTGGTGGCAGCATTTCAATGAGAAAGGGTGGGAATGAAGGTCAGATCCCAGGTAAGTCCATGGGTAATAGTGCAAGGATAGAAATGGGAAAACAATCATTCTCTGCCTGTGGATGATTAATATGAAAAGAAACAGGTGAATGGGTAGATTTGGAGGACAATGTGATCACTGCCCATCATCGGCTCTGACCTTCCTTCCATCGAGGGGATTTATCGCAGTCGCCGCCTCAAAAAGGCTGGCAGTATCATCAAAGACCCACATCATCATCCTGGCCACACACTCATCTCCCTGCTACCTTCAGGTAGAAGGTACAGGAGCCTGAAGACTGCAACAACCAGGTTCAGGAATAGCTACTTCCCCACAGCCATCAGGCTATTAAACCTGGCTCGGACAAAACTCTGATTATTAATAACCACTTTCTGTTATTTGCACTTTACCAGTTTATTTATTCATGTGTGTATATATTTATATCATGGTATATGGACACATTTATCTGTTTTGTAGTAAATGCCTACTATTTTCTGTGTGCTTAAGCAAAGCAAGAATTTCATTGTCCTATACAGAGACACATGACAATAAACTCACTTGAACTAGAACTTGAACTCAAAAGTCTAGGCAAACAGGTGGACCTGGCTCCCCAAATGAAGATGACATCAGCACAGTGAGAGAAGAACAGAGCAAGAGAGTAAGAGAATAGCTGCAGTCAAATGAGAAGGAAAGGTTGAAAGCAGGGCCAGATTTAGATGTAGAGAGGTCTGATGAACGAGGGTCTGAAGAAGGGTTTCGGCCCGAAAGTTGCCTATTTCCTTCGCTCCATAGTTGCTGCTGCATCCGCTGAGTTTGTCCTGCATTTTTGTGTACCTATGCTATTCCACTTGTGAGGCTCCTCCCAATCCCCCACCCCCACGACGAGAGGAAGATGGAAGAGTCCACCAGATTGACACCGATGTGCAGCCGAGCGAGGCCAATGATAAAAGGGCTAGAAAGCTGCACTTTTTATTTTTTGCCAGTGCTAGTGTAGAGTTATCGGCTTAAAACACTATTATTCTGAAATGGAGGGCAAGGAAAATTACTGAAGTGTTGTTTAGAAACTACAGTGCGTTGTGACAGCATATGTACGAAAGGCCTATGACACTGTCCAAATTATTATACACCAGGCCCTTACGAAGCTTTTCCAAAATGGGGATGGAATGGCAAGATTTAAAAAAATGTATATGAAATAAGTGCACACAGTGCATATCACAAGCGCAAAGCTCAAAGACCCAAGCTGTTCACCATACCACTTCAAGCAGGGTGAACGGCCACCAAATACAAGTGCAGTTTCATACCACTTCAATCAGGGTGCAAGGCCACCAAATTCAAATGCAGTTTCATTTCCCTTCAAGCAGGGTGCATGGCAACCAAATCCAAGTGCAGTTTAATACCCTTTCAAGCAGGGTGCAAGGCCACCAAATTCAAGTGCACTTACAGACCACTTCAAGAAGGTTGCAAGGCCAACAAATTCAAGTGCAATTTCATACCACTTCAAGCAGGGTGCAAGGCCACCAAATTCATCTGAAGTTTCAAACCACTTGAAGCAGGGTGTAAGGCAACCAAATTCAGTTTCATACCACTTCAAGCAGGGTGCAAGACCACTACATTTGTGCAGTTTCATTTGACTTCAAGCAAGGTGCAAGGCCACCAAGTTCAAATGCAGTTTAATTTCACCTCAAGCAGGGTGCATGGCCACCAAATTCAAGTGCAGTTTCATACCACTTCCAGCAGAATGCAAAGCCAACAAATTTGTGCTGTTTCACATGACTTCAAGCAGGGTGCAAAGCTACGAAATTCAAGTGCAGTTTCATACAATTTCAGGCAGGGTGCAAGGCCAACTAATTAAGGTGCACTTTCATACCACTTGAAGCAGGGTGCAAGGCAACTAAATTCAAATGCAGTTTTATACCATTTCAAGCAGGGTGCAAGGCCACCAAATTCGATGCAGTTTCATACATTTTCTAGTAGGGTGCAAAACCACCAAATTTTACTTCGGAGTCACGTGAGGGACTCCATGAAGAAGCCCGCGTACGACGCATGCGTGTCATATCGCATACACGCATTGAACGAGTCAGACGTGGGAGACGACGTCTCCCTAGAGGGAAATGCAAAGAAGCAGGTAAGAGACTGCAAAAATGTTTTCCACTTACCTTGCAGGTAGGAAATACAAGAAGCGCGAATCCTCCGGAGAGGATTCCTAAGCGGCTATTTTTAGCACAGAACAGCTGTGCCCGACGTCGCTCCCCGCACCGGCAAGATTGACTGCTGCCGGGCGGGAAGCAAAGCTACACGTCCCGGGGGGGGTTTCCAGACCAAGTCGGGTCTATTTTTAGATGCAGTCGCTAGGGGCTCCGGAGCCGATTGAAGCGGCTGCACCACCCGGAAGAGAGAGAGAGCTGACATCGGGGACAGCAGCCCATGGACCTGCGCTACGGGGTCCGTGGGGCTGCGGGAGGAAGGACGTTTCCTCCCAAACGGCAGGCTGAAAACCAGTACAGGTAAGAACAAATTTCCCTTACCTTTTTTGGTGCTTTTTTCCAGACGTGGCTGTTGTATTTTGAAGAGCAGCAGGCGGCCAGCTAAGGACGTCAGGGCACAGCCACAGGTCGTTACTGGTGTGTTGCTGAACAGCAGGCAACCAGCTACTGATGTCAGTATAGAGCTGAAGGGCTGCCAACACAGGGTTTGCTGTTGTTTAATGACAAGCAGCAGGCAGCAATAAATGTCGGCACCAGCATCTCCCAGAGGGGAGCGAGTGCCAAACTTCACCCTAAATGGGTAGAGGTGCCCGTGAGTACCAGGACCATGGGGAACGACCAGTGCCCGTAGGCATGGGGACGGGCTGTGGGAAATACCGCGTGCGACTAGTGCCCGAGAGCACCAAGGTCGGCAGGAGCGGTCCCATATATTAAGCACCCGCGACGACTAGTGCCCGAGAGCATGTAAGTCGGCTGGAGCGGTTTGCTGGAGTAAATTTCTCCACAGTGGCAGGCTCCGGGTTTGGAGGATAGCCACAGTGGGCAAATAAATATAAGTCCCACAGCAGTTTCCCATATGGGCTGCATGAAATGTCAGACGCCTCTGAGGAGGGTATGGAAGGTCCGACGGGGTAAAACCTGAGCAGGTGATGGAGCCACTGTCCCCTATTGAAGGGGGGGAAAAACAACCTGCTGAACATGATGAGCAGTACTGCCAGCAGAACTCACGGAGAATGATCTCGAGAAGGATGGCTGTGAGTATTGTAGGACTGGGAGTCCACCCATTAACTTCAAGCTAATATTTTGCTGAAGTGTTGGCAAGGGTTCTATACCCCGGGAATATTGTGGTGCTCTTAATGTAGCCATTGTTACAGGTGCATTTGCAGACGTGTTGGGAAGGCCGTTAGGAGTTGGGAAAATCCGTAATACTCTGAAAGGTCTCATGGCGGGCATAACAGCTTTGGCCCGCATGTTAAAAAAGGTGTACAAAATTAGTGACCATAAGGATGCCATTAGCACTATTTTTTGAAATGTGCAGTTTGAAGGGCCATTCAGCCAGCTCTAGACCCTAGTTCGCTATACTATGTAAGCAAAGGGCTATAGACCCCGTTATTTGGGGGGGGGGGGGGGGGGGAGACCTGTCTAAACAGGTAAAGAATTGGCGTGGAGGCTTGACTTTGGGGCTGATTAAAGCATCCAAAGGATTTCTGGGGAAGACATTAACCTCATGTGCATCCTAAGAGAGGTAGTGTGTTTTTTGTAATTATACTACAAAGAATTGGGCAGAGGTACCCAGCAGCAGCGTCCTGTTTAGGGTTTGGCCGGGACGACCACTGTGGAGATGCAAAGTAACATTAACCTTTAGGCTCTCCACAACCGCATATGAAACCAAGAAAAATAACTTGGTTACCACCAAAAACCATGGAGGTAGGTGAATTTGGGGCTCCAGCATTAATAGGGAGCACGGAAGTTGGGGGGACATTGCAACTTTATGTTGAAGCTTGGTGTAATATATCTATGGACAGATATATCCTTAGCAGTTTAAGGGATATCTGATAGAGTTCTACACGAACAAACCCTCCAGTACATAAACCGGACAGATATACATGCTGGTAATGGAATAAACCAAACCTGAACACCAGGATTTGTCTCAAACATCTTTATTAGAAATAAGAAAGATGGGGGATGCCGTATTATTATGGATTATCAATACTTCACAATGTTGTGCAATATATTCATTTAAAAAAAATGGATATGTTTAGCAGTGCTAAAGACTTAGTGTGCAGCAGGCTAGTCTATGGCAAGTATTAATTTAAGATCCTTGCTATTCAATATCCAGCAGGGGAAAAATTTTAAACCAGTGTTGGGACTGCTGCAACACCAAAATCATAGAATAATGGTATAGTTGGATGATATCCTTATTGTGGGAATAATTTAGGATCGGCATGTTAGGCAGTGGTTGCCACTAATCAATTGTTTGAACAGCTGGGATTCATTGTCCATCCACTTAAGTCAAAATGGACACCATTAACACATTTAATATGTTAATGACTTACTAATATGGAAAGCCACAGAGGTCAACCCGGCTGTGCTATTACAAACAGATGCCAGTGCAATTGGTTACGGTACAACTGATACCATCTCGAGCTATGGGAGAGATGGAATATATAAGAAGCTAACCTACATAACACTAAGGGTTAGAAATGTTAAGTGCATTTCATGGGCTAAAATCTTATTGCTCAGGAATGAAACTGCAGCATGGTAGATGGTAGATAGATAATACCTCGGTGATGGCATATATAAGTCATATGGGTGGAAAGATATCACCAGCTTGTGATGAATTGGCAAATTAAACTTGGCAATGGTGTGTCCAAAGGAATATTTGGTTATGGGCTACGTATCTACCAGGGATACTAATTCAGTGGCAGACACCAGGCCACGAAAAATTATTGGAAGTACTGAATGGATGTTGGATAGACGGTATTTGCTAAAATCAGTAAAGTATGTAAGGCCGGATATTAGAATTGCATCCGGGGTTAAATCACCAGTTACCGAGGTATGTATCATTGGTACCAGATCCTGAGGCAGAAGCTACAGATGCTGTTTCACTGCACTAGGGGAGAGTTTTTATTTATGTATTACCTCCTTTTTTCTACTTTATAAATTTGGGGTACTAAGGGACATTCAACAGGAATCGGCATAGGGGATGTCTTGGTACCTGATTGGCTTACCCAACTATGGGTTTCGGGGGTACAGGACATGGTGCTGGAACCATGTATAACGGTAAGACGTAGTCCTAAGTTGCTGGTGCATCCAGTAACTGAGGATAGCTATCCATGTCATAGAAAATATTGATTTAGTAGGTTGTAGACTCTAAAACACCGCTACGGGACATGGGGATATCAAAAGAACTGTGGACATGATCACAGCAGCACGAAGAAGGTCTACTCAATAACAGTATTTAGGTCATATTAAAATGGACTAATTACTGCTATGATAACTTTCTGGACCACAGAAATAAGGATGTTCCGGCGGTGCTACAGTTGCTCACCAGCCTGCAATATGGAGGACTGAGTTTCAGCACTGTGAATAGTGCCAAAAGTGTATTGGCAAGTTATTGATGGCAAGAAACAGTAAGACAGTCTGTGGGATCACATCCTCTGGCAGTTAAAAATTTTAGAGGATAGGTTAACACCAAGCCACCAAAAAATAAGATACAACTATATTTGGAATATAAGTGTGGCTTTGATCTTGCTAAGGAATTGGTCGCCGGCTACAGCATTAATCTGGATAACTAACTAGAAATGGTAATGCTGATAGCGCTAGTCACAGTGCATAAGCTCCAGTTATTGCTAAAAGTAAGACTGGATGGCTTCGCTATTGCGGCACGAAGTTTGGGGTTTGTGATCCAGGACCGTATTATTAAACAAAATAGGCCAGGATCAGCGGGGCAGGTCATAGAATTGATGGCCTACCCGGAGGACAAACGCCTCTGTATAGTAAAGTACGGGCTTGTTATACAGTGAAAGTAAAAAGGCTATCAGAGGCAAGGAATTGGCGTTTAATCAGCTATAAGATACTGTACCATAGAGTGTAACTCAGACCATTTCGCGGTGGCTGAAATATGGGTTATGATAGGCGGGAGTGGACAATAACATATTTGATTATCACTCCACCAGGGCTGCAGCTACATCTGCAGCAAAACGCCTTGATGTATCCATGGACCTAATCCTCAGGATTGCAGGATGGTTGTCGGAGAAAACGTTTCAGAAATGTTATAACAAACCAGTTAGCAGTATGGGAACGTTTTTCGGGGAACAATTTTAAGTTCTGTATGATAATTTATCCCTGAAGAATACAGGGTTATGATTTGAATTAATTCGATATTATTTATCATTTCCATTAAATAATTGGTATGAATGTTTTGAATATAATTAACAATTTCTCTCTAACTACCAAGGCAGTTGTGAAGCATGGACTCGTTTTCCACGGCGTGAGGTCACAGAGCTTTGAAATCTTCATGGAGTCCCTCACGTGACTCCGAAGTAAAATAGTAAGATTAAACGAGAACTTACCAGTTTGAAGTTTGATCTGTATTTTATGAGGAGGAACGTTGAGGGAATACATGCCCTCCGCTCCCACCCTCATAGGGTCATATCTTAAACTGGTATCTCTTTAATAATCTTACTATTTTAGGTCATTATAGTGTATCTGTGACCTCACACCGCTGCTTTGAAGGATGACACGCATGCGTCGTACGCGGGCTTCTTCATGTATTCCCTCAACGTTCCTCCTCATAAAATACAGATCAAACTTCAAACTGGTAAGTTCTCGTTTAATCTTACTATTCAACTGCAGTTTTAAAGCATTTAAAGTGGTGCAAGGCCACCAAATTAAAATGCAGTTTCATACCATTTCAAGGAGGGTGTAAGACCACCAAATACAACTGCCGTTTCATACCACTTCAAGCAGGGTGCAAAGCCACAAAATGTAAATGCTGTTCTATGCCACTTCAAGCAGGGTGCAAGGCCACCAAATTCAACTGCAGTTTCATACCATTTCATGTACGGTGCAAGGCCACCAAATTAAAATGCAGTTTCATACCATTTCAAGCAGGGTGCAAGACCACCAAATACAACTGCCGTTTCATACCACTTCAAGCAGGGTGCAAGGCCACTAAATTAAAGTGCAGTTACATACCAATTCAAGCAAAATGCAAGGCCACCAAATTCAAGTGCAGTTTCATACCACTTGAAACAGCATGCAAGGCAGTCAAATTACAATGCAGTTTCATACCACTTCAAGCAAGGTGCAAGGCCACCAAATTCAAGTGCAGTTTCACACCACCTCAAACAGGGTGCAAGACCACCAAATTCAAGTGCACTTTCGTGCCACTTCAAGCAGTGTGCAAGGCCACCAAATTCAAGTGCAGTTTCAAACCACTTCAAGCAGGGTGCAAAACCACCAAATTCAAAGGTAGTTTTATACCATTTCAACGAGGGTTGCAAATTGGAAAATGGCGGCGGCGCGGGCTCATTGCGACGCCCGTGTCTCCCGACAATTCGCGAACTAGAAACAGTTCACCAACCTGTTTCAAGTCTGCTCACACGGAGCAGTCTTGCTTTCCTTTTGTGCAGTCAAGAGGAACTTCTGGACTTCGGTTCCTGTGGCTGCGACAACTTTTTGGCTAAACTAGCCAAAACAGCGGAGCAGCGGAGCGGCAAAACAGCAGTGTGCACCAAGTCAGCTCGGCCGACCGGAAGCACCCACAGACGATGCGAACGCAAGCACCGCCATGGATGCAGAGGTGGGTTAAAGGCCAGGTTAGAGCTAGCATAGAAACATAGAAATTAGGTGCAGGAGTAGGCCATTCGCCCCTTCGAGCCTGCACCGCCATTCAATATGATCATGGCTGATCATCCAACTCAGTATCCCGTACCTGCCTTCTCTCCATACCCCCTGATCCCCTTAGCCACAAGGGCCACATCTAACTCCCTCTTAAATATAGCCAATGAGCTGGCCTCAACTACCCTCTGTGGCAGAGAGTTCCAGAGATTCACCACTCTCTGCGTGGAAAAAGTTCTTCTCATCTCGGTTTTAAAGGATTTCCCCCTTATCCTTAAGCTGTGACCACTTGTCCTGGACTTCCCTAACATCGGGAACAATCTTCCTGCATCTAGCCTGTCCAACCCCTTAAGAATTTTGTAAGTTTCTATAAGATCCCCTCTCAATCTTCTAAATTCTAGAGAGTATAAACCAAGTCTATCCAGTCTTTCCTCATAAGACAGTCCTGACATCCCAGGAATCAGTCTGGTAAACCGTCTCTGCACTCCCTCTATGGCAATAATGTCCTTCCTCAGATTTGGAGACCAAAACTGTACGCAATACTCCAGGTGTGGTCTCACCAAGACCCTGTACAACTGCAGTAGAACCTCCCTGCTCCTATACTCAAATCCTTTTGCAATGAAAGCTAACATACCATTCACTTTCTTTACTGCCTGCTGCACCTGCATGCCTACCTTCAATGACTGGTGTACCATGACACCCAGGTCTCGCTGCATCTCCCCCTTTCCCAATCGGCCACCATTTAGATAATAGTCTGCTTTCCTGTTTTTGCCACCAAAATGGATAACCTCACATTTATCCACATTATACTGCATCTGCCAAACATTTGCCCACTCACCCAACCTATCCAAGTCACCTTGCAGTCTCCTAGCATCCTCCTCACAGCTAACACTGCCCCCCAGCTTAGTGTCATCCGCAAACTTGGAGATATTGCCTTCAATTCCCTCATCCAGATCATTAATATATATTGTAAATAGCTGGGGTCCCAGTACTGAGCCTTGGGGTACCCCACTAGTCACTGCCTGCCATTGTGAAAAGGACCCGTTTACTCCTACTCTTTGCTTCCTGTTTGCCAGCCAGTTCTCTATCCACATCAATACTGAACCCCCAATGCCTTGTGCTTTAAGTTTGTATACTAATCTCTTATGTGGGACCTTGTCGAAAGCCTTCTGGAAGTCCAGATACACCACATCCACTGGTTCTCCCCTATCCACGCTACTAGTTACATCCTCGAAAAATTCTATAAGATTCGTCAGACATGATTTACCTTTCGTAAATCCATGCTGACTTTGTCCAATGATTTCACCACTTTCCAAATGTGCTGCTATCCCATCTTTAATAACTGACTCTAGCAGTTTCCCCACTACCGCTGTTAGACTAACTGGTCTGTAATTCCCCATTTTCTCTCTCCCTCCCTTCTTAAAAAGTGGGGTTACGTTTGCTACCCGCCAATCTTCAGGAACTACTCCAGAATCTAAAGAGTTTTGAAAGATTATTACTAATGCATCCACTATTTCTGGAGCTACTTCCTTAAGTACTCTGGGATGCAGCCTATCTGGCCCTGGGGATTTATCGGCCTTTAATCCATTCAATTTACCCAACACCACTTCCCGGCTAACCTGGATTTCACTCAATTCCTCCAACTCCTTTGACCCGCGGTCCCCTGCTATTTCCGGCAAATTATTTATGTCTTCCTTAGTGAAGACGGAACCAAAGTAGTTATTCAATTGGTCCGCCATATCCTTGTTCCCCATGATCAACTCCCCTGTTTCTGACTGCAAGGGACCTACATTTGTTTTAACTAATCTCTTTCTTTTCACATATCTATAAAAACTTTTGCAGTCAGTTTTTATGTTCCCTGCCAGTTTTCTTTCATATTCTATTTTTCCTTTCCTAATTAAGCCCTTTGTCCTCCTCTGCTGGTCTTTGAATTTCTCCCAGTCCTCCGGTATGCTGCTTTTTCTGGCTAATTTGTGCGCATCATCCTTCGCTTTGATACTATCCCTGATTTCCCTTGTTATCCATGGATGTACTACCTTCCCTGATTTATTCTTTTGCCAAACTGGGATGAACAATTTTTGTAGTTCATCCATGCAGTCTTTAAATGTCTTCCATTGCATATCCACCGTCAACCCTTTTAGAATTAATTGCCAGTCAATCTTGGCCAATTCACGTCTCATACCCTCAAAGTTACCTTTCTTTAAGTTCAGCACCATTGTTTCTGAATTAACAATGTCACTCTCCATCCTAATGAAGAACTCAACCATATTATGGTCACTCTTGCCCAAGGGGGCACGTACAACAAGATTGCTAACTAACCCTTCCTCATTACTCAATACCCAGTCTAAAATAGCCTGCTCTCTCGTTGGTTCCTCTACATGTTGATTTAGATAACTATCCCGCATACATTCCAAGAAATGTATTCCTCAGCACCCCTGCCAATTTGATTCACCCAATCTATATGTAGATTGAAGTCACCCATTATAACCGTTTTGCCTTTGTCGCACGCATTTCTAATTTCCTGTTTGATACCATCTCCAATTTCACTACTACTGTTAGGTGGCCTGTACACAACACCCACCAACGTTTTCTGCCCCTTAGTGTTTTGCAGCTCTACCCATACCGATTCCACATCCTCCAAACTAATGTCCTTCCTTTCCATTGCATTAATCCCCTCTCTAATCAGTAACGCTACCCCACCTCCTTTTCCTTTCTGTCTATCCCTCCTGAATATTGAATATCCCTGGATGTTCAGCTCCCAGCCTTGGTCACCCTGGAGCCATGTCTCCGTGATCCCAACTATATCATAGTCATTAATAGCTATCTGCACATTCAACTCATCCACCTTATTACGAATGCTCCTTGCATTGAGACACAAAGCCTTCAGGCTTGTTTTTACAACACTCTTACCCCTTACACAATTATGTTGAAAAGTGTCCCTTTTTGATTTTTGCCCTGGTTTTGTCTGCCTGCCACTTTTACTTTTCACCTTGCTACCTATTTCTTCTACCCTCATTTTACACCCTTCGGTCTCTACGCTCACACATTTAAGAAACCCTTTCCCTTTAACTCCATCCTCCACTGTCCCATTCAACACCCCACCCCCTTATTCAGTTTAAACCACCCGTGTAGCAGTGGCAAACCTGCCTGCCAGAATGCTGGTCCCACACCTGTTAAGATGCAATCCATCCCTTTTGTACAGATCCCCCTTACCCCAAAACAGATCCCAGTGATCTAAGAATCTAAATCCCTGCCCCGTGCACCAGTTCCTCAGCCACACGTTCAGGTCCCGTATCTCCCTGTTCCTGCTCTCGCCAGCACGGGGAACTGGAAGCAAACCGGAGATAACAACCCTGGAGGTCCTGTTTTTCAACATTTTTCCGAGCTCTCTAAAGTCATGCTGCAGAATATTCATCCCCTTCTTTCCGACATCGTTTGTGCCGACATGCACTACCACTTCCGGATGTTCACCTTCGCCCTTGAGGATTTTCTGCACTCTGTCCGTGACATCCTGGATCCTGGCACCGGGAAGGCAGCACACCATCCTCGCATCCCGTCTGTTGCCGCAGAAACCCCTGTCCGTACCTCTCACGATGGAGTCTCCCACTACAATGGCCTTGCCTGCCTTAGGCCTTTTTGGTTTTGGCTCAACAGCCCTATTCGCATCACAGGCCAGTCCGCCGCTCACGTCTTCTGTCCCAACAGCTTCTAAGCGGATGAACCTGTTTACAAGAGGTACATCACCCGGGGACGTTGGCATTCCATGCTTCCCTCCCTTTCTCACTGTCTCCCACCTTCTCTCTTCCAGTACCTTAGGTGTAACAATCGTACTGTAGGACTTGTCGAGGAACGACTCCGTTTCTCGTACGAACCGGAGGTCATCCACTTGCTTCTCCAGTTCCCCAACACGGCCCTTCAGGAGCTCTACCTGGATGCATTTTTCGCATTTGTAGCAGCCAGAGGCACCAGCGGTGTCCTTGACCTCCCACATACTGCAAGCATCGCACTGAATCAGCTTGCCTGACATCTCCTTCTTTCGTCTCCCTCTCAAGCGTATTGCGTGGTCTCCTCTCCTCAGCCTCCTCTCCGAAGACTCTCGAGCCAAAGACTCACACTTTTCTCACAGGGCACTTCGCTCACTCACTGCCGCTCGCAAAGAGCTGTCCTGCTTAAATTGACTGATAAATTGCCTGATTTACCAATTTACAGAGCAAATTCCTCAGTTTTCAACTGTTTCCACCCCTCTCCTCCCACTTGGGCTAGAGCCAATCAGTCGTATCTCTTGCTAATCTGTTGCTGCTGTTGTTCCTCCCAAATCTACAGCAGGTCCACACAGGCTAGCGATTCCTAGCCTTTTCCTCGCCAACGTGCGCTCACTGGCAAACAAAATGGATGAACTCCGGCTAAGGATCACCTCCCACAACTGGATCAAAGACTGCAACATCCTGATCTTCACTGAAACTTAGCTCAACACCGATGTTCCTGACAGCACCATCCAGCTAACGGGGCGTCATTTACTCCGAGCGGACAGGACAACAGACTCCGGTAAGACCAGAGGTGGGGGTCTGTGCATTTATGTAAATAAAGCATGGTGCACGGACATCACCATCATTGAGAGTCACTGCTCAGCTAACCTAGAGTTCCTCTTGGTTAGATGCAGACCGTTCTATCTGTCCAGAGAATTTACATCCACTGTTGAGACTAATGCCAAGCTTGCAATGAAAGAGCTGCATACTGCCATTAGCAAACAACAGACTAACAACCCCGAGGCAGCCTTCATTGTTGCGGGTGACTTCAATCACTCCAATCTGAAGACTGTACTCCCCAAATTCCACCAACATGTATCCTTCCCCACTAGAGCAGACAAGACACTGGACAAAGATACTGGACAAAGTCTACACCAATATGGCTGAAGCTTACAAAGCCATTCCCCTCTCCCACCTTGGTCAGTCTGATCACCTGTCATTTGTTCCTGCTCCCAAAGTACTCCCCACTCATCAGAGGTGTTAAACCCACAGTGAGGACAGTTAAAGTCTGGTCAGAGGATGCGGACTCCACACTTCAGCAGTGTTTTGGAAACACTGACTGGAAGGCGTTTGCAACCCAGGCCACCCTTGACTCCCACATGGACATTGATTCGAATACATCCTCTGTTCTGGACTTTATCAACTCCACCATCAACAGTGACACCTCCCTCAAACAGGTGAACATATTCCCGAATCTGAAGCCGTGGATGAACAGCGAGGTCAGGCTACTGCTGAAAGCACGGGACACCGCTTACAGGTCAGGCGATGCTCGAGCCCACAGTTCATCCAGGGCTAACCTGAAGAGAGGCATCAAGAAGGCCAAGCACTGCCATAAGCTAAGGATTGTGGAGCACTTCAATAACAACTCCGACCCCTGACGCATGTGGCAAGGCATCCAGGCCATCACAGACTATAGATCCACCAACACCACCCCCAAATCCAGCGACGCCTCATTCCTTGAAGAGCTTAACCACTTTTATGGCCGCTTTGCCAGGGACAATCCAGAGACAGCCATCAAGTCTGTGCTCCCTGATGATCACCAGCCCCTCACACTCACCCTCTACGACGTGTACATGGCACTCAGCAGGATTCCCCGGGCGTGTCCTCAGGGCCTGTGCTGCGCAGCTGACAGATGTCTGGACTGACATCTTCAACCTGTCACTTGCGCAAGCAGTTGTCCCCACGTGCCTTAAAACCACCTCCATCGTACCGGTGCCAAAACACTCCTCTGCGGCAAGCCTCAACGACTTCCGCCCAGTTGCACTTACTGCCATCATCACCAAGTGCTTCGAGAGGCTGGTCCTGGCACACCTCAAAGGCTGCCTACCCTCCACATTGGATCCATACCAGTTTGCCTACCGCAAGAACAGGAGTACGGTGGATGCCATCTCAATGGCACTTCACTCCGCCCTCTCACACCTCGACAACAGATACACCTATGTAAGAATGCTGCAAGGACACCAATTCAACTGCAGTTTCATACCACTTCAAGCAGGGTGCACGGCCATCAAATTCAAGTGCAGTTTCAAACCACTTCAAGCACGGTGCACAACCACCAAATTTAAAGGCAGTTTCATACCATTTCAAGCAGGGTGCAAGGCTGCCAAATTCAAAGGCAGTTTCAGAACATTTCAAGCAGGGTGCAAGGCCTCCAAATTTAAATGCAGTTTCATACAATTTCAAATAGGGTGCAAGGCCACCAAATTCAAATGCAGTTTCATACCACTTCAAGACGGATGCAAGGCCACCAAATTCAAGTGCAGTTTAATGCCATTTCATGAAGAGTGCAATGCCACTAAATTCAAGTGCAGTTTCATATCATTTCAAGCAAGGTGCAAGGTCACCAAATTACAGTGCAGTTCATACCCCTTCAAGCAGGGTGAAAGGCCGCCAAAAATTTGCAGTTTCATACAACTTCAAGCAGGGTGCAAGGCCACCAAATTTGTGCAGTTTCAGACGACGTCAAGCAGGGAGTAAAGCCACCAAATTTAAGTGCAGTTTCATACCAAGCAGGGTGCAAGGCCACCAAATTCAAATGCAGTTTCATACCACTTGAAGCAGGGTGCAAGGCAACAACATTCAAATGCAGTTTCATACCACTTCAAGCAGGGTGCAAGGCAACACATCAAATGCAGTTTCATACTACTTCAAGCAAGGTGCAAGACCACCAAATTCAATTGCAGTTTTATTTCACTTCAAGCAGGGTGCACGACCACCAAATTCAATTGCAGTTTCATACCATTTCAAGCAGGTTGCAAGGCTACCAAACTCAAGTGTAGTTTCATATCATCTCAAGCAGGGTGCAAGATCACCAAATTACAGTGCTGTTTCATACCCCTTCAAGCAGGGTGCAATGCCACCAAAATTGTGCAGTTTCATACAACTTCAAGCAGGGTGCAAAGCCAGCAAATTCAAGTGCAGTTTCAACCCAATGCAAGTTGGGTGCAAGGCCACCAAATAGAAATTCAGTTTCAAACTTCTTCAAGCAGGGTGCAAAGCCACCCAATTCATAGGCAGTTTCATATCATTTCAAGCAGGGTACAAGGCCACCAAATCAATGGCAGATTCAGACCATTTCAAGCAGGGTGCAAGGACACCAAATTCAAATGCAGTTTCATACAACTTCAAGCAGGGTGCAAGGCCACCAAATTACAGTGGAGTTTCATACCCCTTCAAGCAGGGTGCAACCAAATTTAATTTCAGTTTCGTACAATGTCAAGCAGCTGAAAGGCCACCAAGTTCAAGTGCAGTTTCATGCTACACGCTGGAGCAAGGTCACCAAATTCAAAGGCAGTTTCGTACCATTCAAGCAGGGTGCTAGGCCACCAAATTCAAAGGCAGTTTCATATCAGATCAAGCAGGGTGCAAGGCCACCAAATTCAAGTGCAGTTTTATACCACTTAACCCAGGGTGCGAGGCCCTCAAAATTCAAATGCACTTTCATACAATTTCGAGCATGGTGTGAGGCTATCAAATTCAAGTGCAGTTTCATACCACTTGAAGCAGGGTGCAAGGCAACAACATTCAAATGCCGTTTCATATCACTTCAAACAATACAATACAATATAATACAATTTTATTTGTCATTTGAACCTCGTTGAGTCATACATACAAAAATAAAAGGACCCAAGACACAACACAATTTACACAGACATCCACCACAGCGCATCTCCTTCTCGCTGTGATGGAAGGCAAAAACATATCTCTCCCCTGCACTCCCCTCTCCCCCCGATGTCAGAGTCAAAGCACCCGACGGGCGATGATAATTGTCCCGCGGACATTAAAGCCACGCCGGGTGATGCAAGGCCACGCTCCGGGTCTTGGTGTTGGAGCCCCTGGCAGGCGCTAGCAAAGTCCCGCGGCCATTCCAAGCCGCGCGGGGCGATGATGTTAGGCCCCGCTCCAGGTAATCTTCAACCCCGCAACTCGGGCGGGAGAAGTCGCCGTTGCAGAAGCCCCGAAAAGTGCTCTCCCAGCAGGGACCCGCAGGCCCCCAGTGCTCCCGTCTGCCAGACCTGCGGTTGGATCCTCCGAATCTCCAGGGGTCGGGTCACAGCAGCGCGCCACCCCAGCTCCACCCGCTCTGACTCAGCCAGCTCCGTGATGGTGAGTAAGTCCGCAGCTCCTCCTGCTGGAGGCCGCTCCACGTTGCAATCCAACCGACAACGGAGACCCGACAAAGAAAAGGTCGGGTCTCCCGTGCAGGGGAAAGATTTCCCGCCCCCCCCCCACCCCCCCCCCCCCCCCCCCCCCCCCCCCCCCCCCCCCCACACGCCCCCGTACAAAAAAAAATTAAAATTACATTAAAATGAGACAGAAAATAATAAAAAGACAGACGGACTGCAGAGGCCGCTGCGACGCGAGTCGCGCTGCCCACCGGAAGCAGGGTGCAAGGCCACCAAATTCAAGTGCAGTTTTATTTCACTTCAAGCAGGGTGCACGGCCACCAAATTCAATTGCAGTTTCATACCATTTCAAGCAGGTTGCAAGGCCACCAAACTCAAGTGTAGTATCATACCACTTCAAGGAGGGTGCAAGGCCACTAAATTCAAGTGCAGTTTATCATTTCAAGCAGGGTGCAAGGTCACCAAAATTGTGCA